>NC_092810.1:102547325-102847325 GCF_040954645.1 Diabrotica undecimpunctata
TATTCCCCTTATAATTTTAAACGGAAATGGAGATGAAGTGGCACATAATTTTTAAGGCGTTTAATATTCTCACCGATTATGTCTAATATAATATTTTTTACTCAGCAGTTGCCAAAAAATCGTGTTCGGAAATTACAGAAATAATTAGAACATACGTGAACTGAGATTAACAAAGAGGCTAACATTTTTGTCGAAACGATCAAAAATAAATCAGAAGTCAACAAAAATATTCTTCGAAAGTGAAATTTATTTATAACTGAAGTTAACCAAGATATCTTTTTAAACTTATTTGTGTATGCTTATCACTAATACTTTGCCAAAATGTATAATAGTCATCGAGTTAGAATCTATGGAGAAGCTATGAGCATATTAACGTATGTACTAAAAACGGCGTAGGTAGGCGTGGCTAACTGTGATATCAATATGGCGGTGGGATGATGGCCGGACTCAATAATATTAAAACTACTATAAAAATATGACTAGTTATTCAGAAGATTTAATCATAATCTAAAAAAGTGCAATACATTTTTAATAAACTATGATTTATTTATCCCGCGGTAAACACTAAAAACACGATATATTATACATCAAGATAAATTAATACAGTCAAATACTATTAATTTATTCTCTGAAGTACGGGCCATTACTTTGTTTACATATTTGTATACTAACCTGTAGAACGTTATTCCTGAAGATTTTTTATTAACATTGCTTCTGCCACTGCAACTACGATGAGAACAAGAAACCATTATTATGCACTATCACAATATATTATTACAGTTTCTATAAAAGTATTATAAAACTAAAAATATATATATATATATATATATATATATATATATATTATATATATATATATATGTATATATATATATATTAAATATATATATATATATGTATATATATATTAAATATATATATATATATGTATATATATATATATATATATATATATATATATATATATATATATATATATATATATATATATATATATATATATATATATATATATATAGATCTAGCGGTTAATCTGAGCTCCGTTCTAAAACGGTATCATACTAACTCCAGTAGAATATACACCGTGTATATTATTATCTAAGTAACGCTTTATGTAGACTCCGACCAACATGTAGGATTAAGTGGACTCCACAACAGGATAAATCATTTGTGGGATCCGTATTTACCATTTTGCGTACACTTCTAATCTCCTGAGATGTTGCCAATAATTGTATTAGTAGTAGATTTTCAAATTTTACAGTTGGTACATTTTGGAACTTGAAATTTATTTAAATATCCATCAATTTAGTCATGGAGGAATTTCAGGATTATTTGGCTAATGTAGTTAAATATAAATTGTTAACCGGCACATAACTTTATTTTACTTTTTAGTTTTAATAAACAAGGCGGTAATTTATATTACTTGTTTTATATATTTTTAAACATAAGAAAGTGTCTATTATAAACGTGGAAAAGTTCAGTTTCCATTTTTATTAATTAGTATTTTTTATTAAAAGGCATTGTCACTAAAACATTTAGTTCATAAATGTACGTACATCGGATAGAGTAATCGTGTAACAGTTTATGAAAGTAGAAGCCCCTTCGGTAGGATTATAATGCTTGTTACCCTATTAATATAATTAAAGAAAACTCAAACAACAGGGAGATCTTTGTAATTTTTGGATTACTGCAGTTCATGACATGCAATGTTTGTTTTATAGCGTAGTTGAATTTAAACTACAATAATTTATAAATCAATCTTTAATAGCACACTTTTTTACTGCCTAATTTCAATAGATATGTCGATTTTTAAATAAAATATTTAATGCATTAAAGTCGCGTAGAGATTTTCACTAAACATTTAATTTTAAAGCTATTATTATAATAGTCCAAAAAAAGTATAAAAGTCTAGGAAATTCAATATCCCACTATGGATTTGTTTTATAGATTATCGTAGAGCGTTCGACAGAGTCAAATGGATACACTTATGACTGATACTAAAAGAATTAGGTGTACAACAACACCTAATTTTGCTTATAACTGAACTGTACTGAACACACTACTGGACCATTTAAACTAACATTAAAAGAAGATTGAAAATCAAAACGAAATATAAGTATCTGGAAAAAATTTCTCAAACGATATTAATATTAAAAGGGACTTTAAAGAGCATCTGACAAAGCATGCTAAACCTTAAGGCGACTAAACCACACAAAATGGTTATTTGAGAAAAATTATAGCTCGTTCCAGAAAGAATTGTAAATATAATAACATTAATGTAGATTAAGAAGAAACGCTGAAGAAAAAACAGTAGCGGTTAGCCTAAATAAAGAAAGGCAAAAAGAAGATGTAATTTGATGTTTTGAAAAAATCTGATCCGAAAACTGTATGAAAAACATCTCATAGTATAGACATAGAGCGCGGCGGTGCCTCTGCCTCTGGCGGCCTATATCGGAAACTTTTACTACCATTTGACTATTTGTGTACAATTTTGTGTATGGTTAAGTGGCACACCACAAAAAGTGTTTTCATTTTCTCTTTTGTTCAATAATTAAAATGTATTGCTATACTTCTAGATGTTCCAATACAATAAAGGATAATAAACATAAAGCACAGGGTAAAAATTTTTATTATTTTCTATGCGCTAGTTATTATAAACACATAAGCTATACTACAATTAAAAACTATGACCACTATGAAAAAAATACGGTAGACTATGACTACATTTGTGCTTTAGCACTATAGTAAGAACAAGATAAAAATCTAAATTCCTACATAATTATATTAACGAGAAGTTAATAAAACTTTTGTTCGTTATCAGTAAGAGAAAGCACATTTCAGAATATATTATGAAAAATGTTGTTGATATTACAATATCAGATGATAGGAATACAAAAATAAAAAAACAACTTACCTTTTCAAAACAACAATCAATCACTTCATTTTATCACGAAAAATTTAAAAATTGCAATGTAATTGAACCCATTTTGCGAGCTATAGTTACATTGATACTTATGTGGCAATTAGCTGTAAAGTCATTAGTCTTTCGCGTCGTATCATATTTTCCTAATATTTTTTGTAGGCAAGCGGTTTAGTTTGTGTAATATAATATCCCCAATTCGTCTCATAATATTTAGTTTTCAAAACAGCTGTTAATAATTCGTTCACATTTTTTAAAGCTCTTTGCAGTACATTTGAAAATAAGTCGACAGTAAGATACTTTACTTGTAGATTAGGTACTCCTTGTTAAATTAATTAGTTTATTAGGTAAGCCTAGTTCTGCCATGGTATTTCATAGTTTTATTCCTATGATTATATCAGTGTTCGTTTAAAATCTATAAATAACTAGTTTAATGTTTTTTTTGTATTCCCAACATTTTTAATTAACTGCGTAATAGTCAATAATTGATTATTCACTCAATCGTTCCAGGTGTATTAGAAAAAATATTGTATATCCTAATAATTAATAGATATATAGCTTATATATAGCTTATATCGCTATAGTTTGTGCAGTACATTTTATTATCCCTTTTGTGTATGGTATGCTTTTCAGCAAGTTGGTACTTGCTCTTACTTCTAAATTGACAGATCAGCTGTTTAACTGCCTGTACTGAACTTTCTTCTTCATTTTGATGAATATATATAAAAATTAATAAAACTCTGACATACCGTTAATTAAAATATTGGATACCCTATACTATTCAATCAACGGAAATACTAAGATCACACGGGGAGAATCTGTCTCTATCTAATTAGCCTTTTTCGGTTCATCTTTGGACATAGGTCTTCCCAATCCTTTTCCATTCTTCTCTGTCTGTCGGTATAGTCATCCACCTAGAGCCCACGTGCTTCTTGATATCATCTGCCCATCTCATTTGGGGCCTTCTTCTGCTTCGTTTATATTCCCACGGTCTCCAACTTATAAGAATTTTGTTCCATCGGTCTTCTTTTTGTCTTATATTGTGCCCGGCAAATCTCCATTTCAATTTTGCAACTTCTTGTCTAACATCCCCCACTTTTGTTTTCTCTCTTATCCACTCGTTTCTCTTTTTATCCATTAGTCTTATGTGCAACATTTGTCTTTCCATTGCTCTTTGGGTTTTTATGGTTCCATGTTTGCTTTTGTAAATGTCCACGTTTGAGAACCATAAGTTAGAACAGGGAGTACGCATTGATTGTATACTTTAGTCTTAAGATGCTGTGAATATCTTTTGTTTTTAAGAATGTAGCTTAGTTTGCCAAATGCCGCCCATGCCAGTCTAACTCGTCTTTTTATCTCTGCTGTTTGGTTTTCTTTGTTACGTTTTATAGTTTGACCCAGATATATATAATCCTGAACTTGTTCTACTTCATCTTGTCCAATCCTCATTGTGATGTTTTCATCTGTATTTGTTATAATTTTGGTCTTGCTGTAATTCATAATAAGGCCTATCTTTCCAGCTTCTACGTCCAGTTCTTTCATCATTTCAAATAATTCTTCTCATTTATCTGTTATCAATGCGATGTCATCAGCGTATATTAGATGGTTCAAGCGTTGTCCACAAATGTTTATACCTTTTTCTTCCCATTCTAATCTTTTAAAAATATCTTCCAGAGCCTGATTGAAAAGTTTCGGTGATATTGTGTCACCGTGTCTCACGCCTCTATTTATTTGTATTGATTTTGTTTATTCATATACTTTAATTGTTGTTTTGGCTTCCTTATATATATTGGCTATTAGTTCCGTATATCTGTGGTCAATTCTGCTGTTAATCAAATAACTTTTCACTGCCCAATGTTCGACACTGTCGAAAGCCTTTTCGAAATCTATGAACGCTATATATAGAGGAATATGGTATTCATTTGCTCGTTCTATAAGTATTTTCATACTTAGTAAATGGTCACTTTTGCTGAATCCCTTTCTAAAACCAGCTTGTTGGGTATCCATCGAATTTTGTCGTCAATCTATTGGTTAAAATTTTTGTTGGGAGTTTATACATTACATTGAGGAGTGTTATAGGACGGTAGTTTTTTATATCTGCTTTATCCCCTTTCTTGTGTAGGATAATGGTTACGGATTCCTTCCAGTTGTTTGGGATTCTTTTTTCTTTTAATATTTTGTTAAAAAGGGAATGTATTAGTTACCACTTTTCCACCATATTTCAGCATATCTGCAGTTATTCCATCTTTTCCAGGCGATTTGTTGTTTTTCATTTCTTTCAATGCCTTCTTTATTTCTGATTTGCTTATTTCTGGCTGTAGCTCTGAGTTGACATTTTTTAGTTTAGCCTTAAGTTGGTTTTTAATTGTTTCTGGTGGTTCCTTTTTTGTTTTATATAGTTCTGAGTAGAAATGGTGGATAATATTTATAATGTCATCTTTAATGTTTGTTTCTAGTCCGTTTTTATCTTTTATTTTGTTTATTTCACACTTACCTAATTTCGGTCTTAAGCATTTCATATTTTTGTTGTTTTGTATTACTTTTTCTATTTCATTTCTTGTTCTTTTCTCTTATTTTCTCTTATTATTCTGTTTATTGTTTTATTGATTTTTACATATTCTATAGCTTCCTTCTTTTATCCATAAGCTTCTTTGTTTCTGTTGATATATAGTTGTTCTTTTTTCGATCCTTTTTTGCTATTTCTTTTCCTGATGTAATCATCGTTGCTGTAAGTATGTTGTCTATTTCATCTATATCTTTGTCATCACTGTCTAATTTTTAAGTAAGTTGTTCTTTTAATAGGTCTTTGTATATCTCTTTATATTGCCCTAGTTTGTTTCTATCTACTAGATCCCAGTTTTTAATTATTTTTCTTTTCATTTCATAGTTACCGTCAACACTAATTTTTGCTCTGACGATCCAGTGATCGCTACCTGTTGTGAATCTGTTAAGAACTGTTACATCTTTAATGATATATCGTTCCGTGGACAGTATGTAGTCGATCTCATTTTTTGTGGATCCATTAGGGCTGATCCATGTCCACTTTCGTTGGGGCTTCTTTTTGTAAAAGGAGTTCATTGCGTATAGATGCTTTTCTTCTAGGTAGTTCATCAAAGTAGCACCTCTATCATTTCTCTGACCATACCCGAAATCTCCTATTTAAGTTTCTTCCTTGTTTAGTTGTCTACCCAGTTTGGCATTGAAATCTCGAATTACTAGTATAAGACGATTTTTATGTTCTTCCATAGCCTTTGATATATCTTCATAAAATAGTTCGATATCTTCGTCATCATAAGCTGTCACGGGGGCATATACCTGGATAATTTTAATTGATGTTCTTCTTATTTTAAGTATGACATAGGCTGTATTCGGGTTTCTTCTTTTCGTCGAGTTTCTGATAGGCCTATGATATCTCATTTTATGTTTGTTAATTCTTCTTCCAATTCATGTACTTTTTCATCCGTAGACATTGATCTAATATTGTATGTCCCTATTGACAGGTTGACGGATTTTTTTGATTTATATTGTGTTCGTCTCAGTGGGTTTTTGTTTTTATCCATCAAAAGCGAATTATTGCGTCTCCCAGATACCGCGAGGCAGACCTTTGAGGTGTGGGATAATATTATGGGTTATTTCTGGTTTCGTCATAATTTACACTGAAATTACTAACAAGAGAGTGCTCTTACTTCCACATGTTCAAATTGATATATAGTACCAACAGATGCTAGTTATATACCATCAGTACTAATAAAATGAAAACTATCAAATTAATGTCAATTTCATTGAATAATCAAAACAATTGAAAATATATACCAAAACAACACAATAAAAGTAAAAGTAGAAGAAGAACTAACCGACCCTATTGAAGCTGGTAATGGGATAAGACAGGGAGATTTCCTGAGTCCTCTATTGTTCAACCGGATTATGGATGAAATAATAAAAAAGTAAGAAATAAAAGAGGATACCAAATGGGAGAAAAACAAATTAAAATAATGTGCTATGTAGACGACGCAATACTATTCTTTCAAAGTGAAGATGATTTACAACGTATGCTACACCAATTTCATATAACCGCCAGAAAATTTAACATGTTAATTTCCTCAAAAGAGACAAAATGCATGGTTACAACAGCAAGTTTACTAATATGTTAATTGGAGCTGGAAGGTCAGATAATAGAACAAGTGATGGAGTTTAAATATCTAGGTATCACATTATCTAGCTACGGAAAGCTCGAAACTTAAGTGGAAGATCCACTGAAAGAGCAAACAGAGCCGCAGGCTGCCGAAATGAAACAATATGAAGAAATAAAAATATCGGGAAAGAAACCAAAGGCAGAATTTACAAAACAGTTATCAGACCAATAATGACATACGCAGCAGAAACAAGACCTGACACAGAGAGGACAAAAAGGATGTTAGAAACAACAGAGATAAAAACACTTAGAAAAATTGATGGTAAGACACTATGGGACAGAGCTAGAAGTACAGATATACGATATAGATACAAGGTGAAGAACATCAAGAACTGGTTAAGAAATAGAAGAGTAGAATGGAACGATCATATAAGCCGAATGACAACAAATGGAGTAGTAGACACGGCAAGAGACGGTTACCCAATAGGAAAACGATCAGTAGGAATACCACGAAAACCATGGAACGGCAACTTACTGGAGACACATTGAAAAACAGACAGAGTCATGTCTATATAAAAAGAAGAAGAAGAAGAAACAGATACACAGGATTGACAGGATAAACAATAAAATAGCTGCAAGAAAGAGAAAATGAATCAGTCATATTAATGTAGAATAGCAGAGGACAGAGTATTTGTCATAGCCTTAGACAAGTGCCCAATTGAAAAAAGACCACAGGTCGTTCAAAAAAGACGGAACTCTAGAAAGAAAATAGAATAGATTTAAAAAAAAAGATAAAAGCATAAACATGTCTTTTCCTACTCTTTTAATATTGAAAATACGCAAATAGAACCTTGAATTAAAATGTAACCTTTGAACCGATCACCTGAACAATGGCGCCGATGTATGAAGTTGAAATTTTTTACACCTATTTTAACTGTTTATTTTTTTATTATCTATATATGAGTTACGAACGATATCACAAACTTATTTATTTTCCACAAACAGGCTCTTTAATACCTCTTTAATTATTACTATACAAATCTGATTCGAAATATCGTCAAAAAGTAATACACGGCATGTAAAATTTAAATTTTCAATAAAAAGTAAAATATTAGGCATTACTTATGGGGTTCATAGAACGAGCCTTTACGAAAATTTAAGTACTAAGAAGATCACCACAATCGGGCATACCCAGGGTAATGATTAAATAATTAATCGGCTAATTCGTCAGTCACCCCTTTAATATGATTTTGTCAAATTGGTCCTTTTTAGGACTAACTATTCTAATAACATATGTTTATAACTGTTAAGGGTATATCTAGAGATCAAGAAACTTTACTTTACTTATCAGACATATGCGCTAAACACGAATCTGACTTATTTCTAGTGCAGGAAACACATATAGGGCCTAACGTAGGGTATTTGGTATAAAGCTTATCGCTAAAAACCACATTATAAATATAGACATGCTATCTCTGTCGGAAAAAAAGCAAAGAATAACTCAAAGTAAGAAAGGACAACACCAGTCAGCATTCAGAGAACCTTTCAACGATGTTATGCTTGGATCCACCATCTACATATTTAATGAAAAATAATACAACTACCGACATTGAGGATCTGAGCACAAAACTTATTACGAAATCTGGACCAAAAACACCACAATGGCTTATCCGGATGATGAACAACTGTATTCAAATTATGGAAACACAAAAAATCTAGAGACAAGCCAAAGTTGTTACCTTGCTTAAATCTGGCAAAAACTCCAACGACCACAAAAACTATCGGCCAATATCTTTATTTTGTCAGCTATTTAAAATACTTTTGCACAAGATCGTTATAATGATTTCACCGATATTTGAAGAAAAGCTCAAATTAAAAGACAAAAATGGCTATAGATAGGGAAGATCATGTACATTACAAATGCTAAATCTTACCCAACACATCAAAGACGGATACGAAAAATATCGGGTATCAGGGGTGGTATTTTTCAATCTAAATGCCGCTTACGACACCTTAAATTACCAAATGTTTCTCGAAAAACTATATGATATTACCTTAGATAACAAACTCACTTATATTATTTGCGTATGCCTACACAAGAGAATATTTTTTGTATCACTCAATGTTAAGAATAGCAGATGAATAACGGTCTTGCTTGGGGTAGCATAAAAGCACCTACACTGTATAACATTTACCCAAACGATCACCTCATACCGGTAGATAATAGGACTAATATTATAAAGACGATACACCTATTATTGCACAATAAAAATAAACTATGAATCAATTTTCAGCCAAAACCCCTGAAAAACTCATGTGCGCTCCTCAATTTCCCTAACATAGACGCTTTCACAAACTGAACATCCAATAATGTCATAAAATTGTTGAACTGTAGACTTCCTATAAATTTCTTGAAAATAGTTTGTATCCCACAGGATCAGTCACAGATCATTGTTTAAAACTAAAAGGTAAATTGAGGACCAGAAATAATATTCTTCGCAAGCTTGTCAGCTAAAAATGAGGCGTACATCCTTCCGCCTTTAAAACATAGACGCTTGCACTATATGCTTCTGCTGCCGAATATACCTTGATAGATAAATTAACCATTCTTTCTTTTTGTGTACACCACTACCCATTTTAACACAAAAATATCTATTGCAGAACTTAACCATATTTATTTTGAGCTAACCTTCTATCGAGATATATGAGTATACAAATAAGACCAGAACTAAAATAATAAAAAAGCTTTATACAAGATATCGCAGAAGAGTAGATGAAATAAAAGTAGTTTTTATTAATCGGGTGCTTACATAAAACGTACAAAGACATACTCACGTAAACAAAATACATTACGAAATTTCTGTAATAAAAAAAAAACATCGAACTAATCGAGCATTGAACTAATAAAATTATATTAAATAAAAAAACAACATTTCTAAAAATGCAGAAAAAATAAAATTTTCTATGCAAGCGAACATTCCATTAAATAATAAGCCGAAATCCTTTTGTATCTATATACCTGTTTTTTAAAGAACCAGTTACCTTTTAGTACGTAGTTATACCAGGTAATAAGATATCCTCTATTACACAGTGTAATGCATATGACATTACACTGTCTACAAATAGTAGATAAAAATAAGGAGCCCATATAAACCGTTCAGGGTATATGTTGAAAATATACGGTATAATCGCACAGTTGCCAAACTCTCAGAGCTTACTTAAACCGATAAACGTATGGTTCAAATATACAATGAAAAAGATCTGAACGACCCCTATAATATATACACGTGAACTAAACGATATACATTTATGATACAGGGGTATTTACGGGCTCCAAAAAATTTTTATAAATTATTAAACTCTATATGTTGATAAATCGACAGAACCAATATTATGGAATGGTCAAGTGAGCTCCGTATATCGGTATCCACTTGACCACGGAGCTCAATTAAACCGGAATTTTAACATGGGCGGAGTCCACTTTATGCCGTAGATATATATATATATATATATATATATATATATATATATATATATATATATATATATATATATATATATATATATATATATATAAATGAATCAAAGAAGCTACTATCTCTTTACAACGACTATTTAAATTCTTACGTGGCATTTTAAAATAAAACACACTACTTTTGTTCGAAAAAGAACAGATCTTATTAAATAGGTAAAAATATAGAACAAGAGGTAATCACTGTAAAATTCAAAATAATAAAGTACAAAAAGTGTCAAGACCGCAACTGTCAAATGAGTGTTACCAATTTATGCCAAAATATCACCTCCGTTCGATTACAGTTACAGTGTGTTCCGAACAAATGTTCTTCATAAAAACGCTTTATTTATTTATTATTTATTTATTTATACAAATTCAATGAAACATATTATTGTGTATTTCTTTAAGTTAACATTAATAGAAATCTTATTATATATATTAAATATTATTTCTACGCGTATATAATAAAATATGTCTACTGGCCGTAATGCCAGTGTACTCGGCAAAGTGATTCTAAAAAAGAACACACCTACCGCCTAAATATTTCGTGTTGGTATCATGTAACCTCATGCTCTATGACGCGGATGACGTGCAACGGTAAGTAAATTAGATGAAGTATATATATTTCGTCATTTGCGAGTTGTAAGATTTTTATTAATTTTCTCAATACCGAAAATAAGTATTTCTGTTTTAACAATTTTTATCGCAATAATTTAGGTGTATCCATCGTTAGTTTTTGTCCATATAAATTACTATTTTTTTTTCAATCTAAACATAATCGATGGGATCCAAAATTATTTTCCCATGATTATTTCGATCCAAAAAGTATTCGATTAAATTAAGTTTCGATGGTAAATAATTGAGCAGAGTATGGGACACTTGAGACAGACAGGATGACGTCACTGTCGGTAAGCGTTGAATCTGCATTTCCGGCCGAGCATGAACCCAAGACCGGAACCATTTGTTAACTGTCAAATCTTCTTTCGGTCTGTCAATTCTTCTTCATCTGTCAATTCTTCTTCTTTTCCGTGGCTAACGTCAGTTCGAAGCTACCGACCGTCACACATGTGGAAACCGTAACGAACTCTATTTTATTTAAGTAATTTATTTTTAAAGTTGTTATTGTATTTCTGATCTCCGGTATGACTATATGTTGGTCATAGACAGTTCTTCGATAGCCATTAGGCAACAATTTCTCTTGATCATGTTTCTAAAAAAACATACGGAGTGTACTGTATATTCGAGTTCATTGACATACTTTTGTCCGACGTATAATAAACATGTAACGTTTAAATGCTAAAAACTAACCTTAACGAGTTGCGTACTATATTCCATCTACGACGAACAAGTATTTTATTTTTGTACTTCCGGTCTCCAGTAAAAATATAATAAAATGTTGGTCATAGGCGGTTCTTCGATAGCCATCAGGCAACAGTTTTCCCTGATAATGTTTACAAAACATATGAAATGCACTGTATATACTAACCCAGGTAAACAACAATCGTATCCATGAAGTGTCAAAATTAAAATTATTTTTTCTATTCCTTCAAAAAAATCTACATTAACGTTTGTCGGCATAAAATACTCAACAAATTGTATATTAATGAATATAATTAATTAAATTTTACTTGTTAAGCTGTTTAGTAATAACTTTAATACGTAAAGTCATTCTAAAATGCTTTACTTTATTTAAAAAAGAATTAAAGTTATTTCTATTTATAGAGAGGTTGAAAATGAGACACGAAGAGTGGAACTCCTTTTTCATTAAAGATATTTTGTTTTTACGTATACAAGTTTAAAATACACAACTTCAAATATTCTTTAAAAACAAACAAATACTCTGCCACAAAGTCACAGATTTTAAATGACAATAAATATATGGCCGTTATGTGAATATAACAGGCATGTAAGGATACGGCCAAAATTTTAATAAACTTATAATTGTGGCCGTTTCTTGCATCCTAGTTTCTAACGCTTGTAATCTCTCCAGTCATCTGGTTGTAAACCTCCATCTTCCATTACACTGTCTATTTCTTGCCTTCACGAACTTCTTGATCTTCTTCTTGTTCTGCGGTTGGAGATATTCCACTGTAACATTCGCTTTACTCATCTAGTTTTTTTGAAATGACCGTACAATTTTTTCTTTTGCATTTTAGAGTATCAATGTCGTCAATGTTTGTGGCCATACGCTGTCTGATCTCAGTAATCCCTAATCTATCATTTGCACTGAAATGGCAACATCTACATCAACTATTTATTTTTATAATACTTTTGTATATCCTAATATTTGTTTTTCTTGTAATGTGGTTATTCAAAAGTATATTATTAAGTCAATGGTGCCACGCTTAACAACGGACTCAGTGGATTCGAGACAACATGTATCTGTCCTTTTATTACGAACATATTCCCAGATTATAAATTGATACCATCGTGTACAACTGATCGACCTAAAGTGGAAAATTAAACCGTTGATCCTATTCATGAACCAAGAACTACTGCTCCACAAAGAGATACTTCTTCGCTTCCAAGTTTTTTACGTCTAGGCAAAAGAAGAATATAAAGAGATACTTTTTCGCTTCCAAGTTCCTTACTTATAAGGAAAAGAAAAAAATGTCATACATCATCACACAAGTGAGAGGAATAGGAAGTAAATGGACGATCTTCAGATGGTATCACCTTTTTGGAAGCAGTTATACCACTTATAATTGTGGCCGTTTCTTGCATCCTAATTTCCAACGCTTGTGATCTTTCCAGTCATCTGCTTGTAGACCTTCATCTTCCATTACACTGCCTATTTCTTGTCTTCACGAATTTCTGGGTCTTCTTCTGGTTCTGCGGTTGAAGATATTCCACTATAACATTCCCTTTGCCCATTTGGTTTTTTCGAGATGACCATACAATTTTTTTCTTTTGCATTTAGAGTATCCATATCTTCGATGTTTGTGGCCATACGCTGTCTGATCTCAGTATTCCCCAATCTATCTTTTCCACTGAAATGGCAACATCTACATCAACTATTTATTTCTTTAACCCTGTAATTCATTGAAATAAAATTTTAAAAATTCGTGTGAGTGTATTTTAAACGACTATGAACGTATTGATGGTGTTGGTATATGCAATTTTTGTATAAAAAGTGGAGTTTAAAAATGTTGCCCCCAAGTAACATTATCCATTAGTGGTATAATAAGAACGTTGCTTCAAAGCAACAGTAACAGTTTGAGGTTAAAATTTTTGTATTGTGTAAACGAGGGATCACCACTAACAAAAATAATTTTTTAGGGCTTACAATATGTAAAAAAAACTACAGAAATAAGCAAACATGAACTTTAATATTTACTTAGTTACATGAAAAAAACAAAGATAAAAATTTATGGAGAGTTATGAAAATTAAAAAAACAATTCTTGGACGGTGTAAAACATAGTCGCATGTCACATTTTTGACACAGAATTGTCGTGTAGCCATTCTTGCAAAATCGACATCTTCCTTTTGGTCCATAGATAGGCCAGTGACCTTCGTTGTCTTTCCTAGTGATGTCATGTGGTCGACTTTTCGTAGGAGTTACAATTTTTTCGACCGTCACGTTCAGTGAAGGGCGCCCCTTTTTTTTATTTTACCTGTTTGGTAAAAAGATTCAGGTATGTCCATTTTAAATTTTTTTAAAGGTATTTATGATGATGATGATGATGGTGATGATGATGATGATGATGATGATGATAATGATGATGATGTTTATATACTAGCCAGGCGTTGACAACACACATATCTAAAAGATATGTAAAAATACCGTCTAGCCCTACTAGGACTGCGGTATAATCCTAAAAGAGAATTAGCTACACCTCCCATGTGTCGGTTATACTATTTTATTATGGCAGAGCAAGGAACATCAGCTTTTTGTTTTCAATGTTTATCATATCGCTTTATAAAAGTTACAGGCTCGATTCCACAATGAGTACTACCTAATAACACACATTTGCTATCATGCCATTTTACCAGAATTATCCCCTTGTGAGAGTCAGATTTATAGACATAGGAGCCTCTAGGTCGCTTTTGCATAATTTTGTTAGCTTCTAATGGACAACTGGCAATTCTGTCTGCTCTAAATATTCCTAAGCTCTGAATTCCAAAGTTAGTTTTTAAATATGAAAGCAATGAAAGGCTGCTAAAATAATTGTCAAAAAATACTATTGTCTCTTCTGGATTTGGAATGGTTTTACACAATGCAACAACAATACCGGTATCAACACCTAACTCTTTTTCTACATCTAACAATTCGTTGGAGGTACTTGCTAACTGGTCAAACGTAAACGCACCCTGATAAGCTATGAAGTCTGTGATGATGCCAGAAACAGTTGCTTTTACAAACAATTTGAGACCCCATTTGTGTGGTTTATTTTTTATATATTGTCTAAGATTGCATGCAAACGTACCTTTGTAAGGAATCATAGTCTCATCCACAGAATATTGATTGCCAATGTGGAACTTCTAACAATTTGTTCTAATTTTTTCTATTAGGGGCCTTATTTTGAAAAATCGGTCTTTAGTATTGGGGGATAATTGAGAATTATCAGCAAAATGTAAGTACCTTCTAATTTTAGCAAAACGTCATAAAGGCATAATATCTGCTATTTTGTCAATTCGAGTATTCCTGGCCCAATAATCACTTATAGCAGGCAACTTTATAATGCTCATAGTAAAAGTTATGGAAATATATTCTGTAAGTTCTGCTTAGTTAGTTGTAGAGAACAACCTGTTTTTCAGTCGAATAAATATTAGTTTGGTGCACAATATCAGCCATTATGTTTAAGGAGAAAAACTGTGTGAAATATTCCAGTGGTGATAAAATTTTAGTTATTTTAGATGGAGGTAAATCTGGAACATCATTTGTAGGTATGTCTTCTTCTGACCAAGAATATGTTACTACTGGATTCTTTCCTTTTTTCATTTTCTTGGGTTGTGGCTCTTCTAAAGCTATTTCTTCCTGCTCAATATCAGATTCTTCTATTACTAACTCCATATATTTATTTCTACCCATTTGCATTTCATAATATTCATCTCCTGAATCTGCAGCTAAACATTTATCAAAATGCATATCTTCGACGTCGTCATCATCAGATACACTTTCTGTATCTAATACATCTGCCCGAACAGGAACTATGTAGCTCGATTTGTTTCCATAAAACGTAAGAGAAGGGATATCCATATTTCTAAAAATAAAATTGATGTTATTACTATTACCACTTAGCGTCAACGTTGATTCTAAGCAACATTCGTTTTAGGTGAAATTTTTGCTAAAACTTCTCAAAATAGAAAGTAACTGTATCTTTTAGATTATAAATACACCTTTCCTAAATATATTCTAAAAATATTACAGCAAAATATCTGTTTTTACTTACCGATTTGTTTATATTTAACTGTCAACGTCGGCACTACAACACTGCTGTTAAAATCTCACAGTCGAACTGATGTTTAATAAGTTAAAATAGTTTAACACAGGTGGCGCACATACCGGAACCATAGACGAATGACGGTTGTCGCTTACATACCACACCGTCCTATTGTGATAAAATTCGACGTATACGGAAATTTTTAAGTTTGAAGTCAACGTTGCTTGAGAGCATCAATCGTGCTTACAGGTTTAATACTGTTTTATATCGTAATATTTGTGTTTCTAGTAATGTAGTTATTCCAAAGTATATTATTTAGTCCATGGTGCCACGCTTAACAACCGACTCAGTGGATTCGATACAATATGCATCTGTCCTTTTATTACGAATGTATTCCTAGATTATAAATTGATACCATCATGTACAACTGATCGACCTATAGTGGAAAATAAAACCGTTGATCCTATTTATGAACCAAGAACTACTGCTCCACAAAGAGATACTTCTTTGCTTCCAAGTTTTTTACGTCTAGGCAAAAGAAAAATATAAAGAGATACGTTTTCGCTTCCAAGTTCCTTACTTATAAGAAAAAGAAAAAATTGTCATACATCATCACACGAGTGAGAGAAATGGAAAGTAAATGGATGATCTTTTTGAAAACAGTTCGGGGAAATTATCAAAAAATCAAACTTTATCCACTGCAGCTTTAAATCAGGAATATCCGGTTGATTAAAACGATAAAGTTGACATTACATGCTCTGCAATTGGTAATTTAATACCAATTTCCGAAGTAAGCACTTTAAAACAGAAAGATGGCATTAAAAAGGATGAAATTTCATCATCTTATGAGGAGGATACTTGTGTAACTGCATATGCTATATATCTATTATCTCAGGAACCTCCTTTCACAAGTAGTTCAAGACCTTCGTAAGGATTAACTTAATCAAAGAAACATGTTTTTTACCTACACACCAATTTATCTTTTGATACACCAAAGTCAACTTCAAACTCAAGTAAAAAAAAGAAAATAAAAGATTTAATGATGATGAAGACGATGCCGCCTGCATATTTTGCTCGGAATTATTCAGTACATCGCAGGCAAAGGACATTTGGATTAAGTGCACTATATGAAATAAATGGTGCCACCTATTGTATGTGAGTGTAACTGAAAAATAGAAATTGTATGTATATTTACGATTTTTGTAAATAGCAATGTTTTATTACTTTTTATGTACAAAACAACTGTAGGGGTCATTTCACCTCATGGACGGGGTCATTTTATCTTAACCATGGTGTAAAACGGTTCTTTTGGAGCTTTTTCAAAAATAATGTTATTTTTCTTTTAATTGCATATTTAAATATAATTTTTTCACAGAAATTTGTTCTTCTATTTATATTTATATCTCTCTTATTGTTTGACTAAAATTTACCTAATTATTTCGTTTTTTTTATTTTTGGCCTAAAAATATGTTCCAGGGAATATTATGCAAAGAAATCTTTTTAGATATACAATTTCTAAATATTTCTATAGTCTTTTTACACAACCAAATACCCTGCCACTAAGTCAAACAGTGTCCGTGACAACAGTTATTAGGCCGTTATGCAAATTTAATATGTTTCAGGAGTAATAAATCCAGAAACAAGATAAAAATTGTATGAATAATAATCCTAAATGCGATTGTTAAGCTTTTATTTATTGAAGAAAACTTGACAGGCGATGTGCATCGATCTATATCTATATCTTACTTACTAAAAGGCTATTTATGTTCTTATAACAGTCGAGTTAGAATCTCAAATTGATGCAAAAGGTAATTTAGTTTTACTGGAGGAATTTTTACATTTTCAGTAGAACGGTGCTATACCCGATTACTCGCTTTCTGTTTGTCAGTGGATCCTTGAATAGTTAGAATTAAATAGCGTCCGAGACTACTGGAATTAAAACCGTTAGACTTCTATTATTGGGTATATGTTAAATATGCTGTATGTAAAACACAATTCGATAATATAAATAAACTAAAAAGATGAATAATTACATCAGAATGCTGTATAATTTTGTCTGAAAATTTCTAAAATGTTATAAATAAAATAAAACAACATCAAAACAAAATATGACATTTTGAACGATTATTAAGGTAGTAAGTATCTGTTTTTGCTGTTTTATTTTTTGTATCTTTTTTTTATTTTTTTTTTACTTTTTTTTACTTTTTTTTTTATTTTGTTTTATTTATTTTCTTTGATTACTGCGCTAAGACATAAACCCGATTCGACACCTAGGAGGTTTAGATCTTCTTAATAACTTTTTTTTTTTATTTTATTTTTTTTTATTTTGTTCTCCATATTTTTTTATTCTTTATTATTTTTTTATTGTTTTTTTTTCAGAGCTTTAATTTTAAGCAATTAATATGGCCACATAAAATTTTATATACATCTAGATTCTTTGACTCTAAAAGATGTGTTAGATTAGAAGGTAATTGAACATTAACTTGAACCAGCTTGGTAAAAACAATTGATATTTTAATAAAATGTAAAGGACATTCTAACATCATATGTTGTAGATCAGCTAGCTCTAGGCATATACATACATTCATTATTATTTGTCAGTCCTATTTTTCTTTTGTTTACTGGAGTCATACAATGATTGCTTCCTATTCTACAAATAGTTTTGATGAAGCCTCTGTTGGAAACTTGCTTAAACCATGTCTTGACGGAAATTGTGGGTTGGATTTTTTTATTAAATTTGCCTGTATATAGTTTTTGATAACTCCCCCAATGATGTTGTACACACTAAAGGTGATCTATTCTAGTAAGAAAATCTGTGGCAAGAATATTACTTAAATGGCAGTTAAATGGAGATAAATAATCTTCATGTAATCTTAATGTAACTAGAAACGTTGAGAAAACTTTCCACAACTAAAAGCTGCTTCTTTTTTTCCCAGTGATGATGAGTTAGGTATATAGTGGTTAGTTCTACAATTTTACTCAACAACAGTTTATTGTTAACTGCCACTTTAACTATAAATTTCTCACTTAAAAATTCTCTGCGTAATGAAAGTAAAGGTTTATTAAGCTCACATTCCATGACCAATATGGGAGTACTACGAAGATAACCAGTGCTTAAACTAAGTGCTTTATTTTTTATACTTTCGATTTTTTGGAGAACAGCGTTTGATGCTGAGCCATAAAATATAGATCCGTAATCTAGGATAAGTACGTGTTGTAATTTTTATTATTTTTCTGTTGAATTTTAGCATCTGCTGAGAAAAAGTTTTAAACTAACCCTACATGATATACCAGTTATCGTTGTCTTCTTATGTAAAATTACTATGATAATATTTACCATTAGGGAATCGGGTGAACTGTTTCAAATTGAAGTGAAAAAACTTATTTGGGCTCAGATTATTTTAAACTTTCAATGATGATATCGACCCCTGCATAGAATAACGTTGTAACTAACATTTTTGGCAATTTTGAGTTACAGTGTTCTTCTTAGATAACTTTTCACGCTCTATCTGCCAACATGGTCGGTGTGGCTGTAACTGCATAAATAAGAAAGATTCCGAATGGAATAATACCGTAAATATAAAAAAAAATTAAATTATTTGTAGAGTAACAGAGTAACTACAGATACGACGTTGAACCAAATCAAATTTTCGTCGAAAAATACTGTATCGTACCATAGTCTATCAAAATAATTCTCATATTTCAAAAACTACACCGTAACTGTTGTTACAATTTTATTCGCCGCATTGGCTGCTAAGTTCCGATAATTATGCAGGTAGATACTACACGTCGTGTATCAATATTTTGCGGCATTATTGTGAGAATAGTATGGAGAATAGTATGGGGAAATAGACAAGACAGATCTACAAGATCTAAGATCCTTAACCTATGAGTACAACGAGCAATAATTTGAAATTCATTTTAACTTTTCCGATGAGAACATCGTAAGTGCAGTTACAAGATTATTCGAGGAAACTTTATATTTATATCAAAAACTGTAACTGCCACAGTTCAAAAACCTATTCTTTAATAAAAAAAAGTAGACCTTATTCTAAAAGAGGAGTTCAACATTTAGTTAAAGTTTTAACATTTTTGCTATATTTTTGTCATATACCTATCGTTTATTTACCCTTCGGGTAGTGCCACGATAGTTTATTAAAAGTTTAGTTGCCTCGGTGTCTTATTTTGTAGGAATTTAAAATAGGTAATATTAGTTGTTGGTAATATTCTGAGGTAAAGGTAAAACTCAGAGGTCCCTGGTTACATGAATTATAATAATAATTGAAGATAAATGCAATATTTTGACTGTAAATAAATTACCGTTTAATTTAAATATTACGAAAATTAGCTGGCTTTACTTATTGCTGTTATCTGTACAAAGAAAAGAATTTACTTCCGAAATATTGGTGTATTATTCGTAGCAAGCAGTAGAATAGTAGAGTTGTATCTGCCCATCGCGACGCTCGGCGCCGAGGCTGGAAAAAAGAACGTAACCGATAAACTGGATATCTTTGAACTTAAAAGCAGACACGTGCTAGCTAGTTTGACAATGAGATTTTACTGGATAGCAGAAAATAATATCTTTTATAGCAAATAAGTAGTTAGAATATACCATTAAATAAGATCATATTATTGTACAGTAGTAAAAGTAACAAAAATGTAAAATATAAAAATAAATACTAAAATCCTTAACATACAGACAAATATATTAGAACGATTTAATAAAAAAAAGTAATTTAAGGTTTATTAAACTAAATAGAACAATGATTTGAATAGTTATTGAAAAAAAAAATGTCATGTGTATTAATTTTTCCTTATAAAATAAAAATACACAAATGTAACACAATAAACATACTTAAAACATGTTAAATGAACATAAATGCAACAAATAGCCACTAAAAAATAAAACGATGTACTTTAATATTGTAGTTTCCTACAGTTCTAACATTAGCCTGTGATATGCTCAAAACAAATAAATGCATTGCATTTTTAGCAGGAAAAACGAGTTTTTCTATTGTTTCTCCAGTTGCACTAGATGCACCTTCTAGCAGATAATGGTATTTCTTGATTTTCCGGTGCATTAGTTTGAGTGATTCCATAAGTCTCATCTTTAGCATTCTCGGAAGATTGCTAAGAGCTGCTCTCCTTTTCAAATGTGGATGAAATAATGCGTTTGCTAAATCCCTTAATAAATAAGGTAATAACAAAAGGTAATTTATATATTACCTAAGTATTGATTCCTGCAACATTTAATAATCTGTATATTTTTGAATATATTTGCAATAGCATCCACATATTTTCTACTGAGACCTACTTTCGTCAATGTTTGAAACAGCTTGTTCAAAGGTACCGTATCGTATGCCTCCTTTAAATCTACAAACAATAGGTGGGTAGATGATTCCTTGCCTTTCGTTTTTCGATTACCTGCTGCAAAACGAATATACCATCAGTGCACGATCTTCCTGCACGAAATCCATTTTGTTCTTCTATGTCTTCGTATTCCGATTTTATTCTTTCTGTTATTATTCGATCGTATACGACCCCACTGAGCTGATAACAGTTATTCCTCTATAATTAGAGCGTTTGCGTTTATCCCCTTTCTTGATTATTGAGATGATGTATCCAATATTCCAATCATCAGAGATATTTTGTTCTTTAAGCATTTGTTAAAAAGTTGAACCAACATATCTTGCAATATTTTTGGTCCATACTTTACCAACTTAATTGGAATGTCTCCAGGTCTTGCTGCTTTATGGTTTTTTGATATTTTGGGGGCATCGCTTAAATCTCCGGTTGTTATCTCAATTAATTGTGTATGTTCGGATATTTCTTCCATTTCGATCTCTTGGAATTTACATCTATCCTCTTACAAGACACCATTATGGAGTCAGTAAACAGTGGAAACACCATTATGAGGTCAGCAAGACCTCATAATGGTGTTTCTACTGCTTTAGATCTATTATCTGTAAGTTAAATTTTTCCTTTCCTTCTCCCCGGAGAGACTTTATCACCTTCCACGCTTGCCCAATTCTTGTTCCACCCATATACCTATCCACCTCTGCACATCTTCGATCCCACATCTCGTTTTTTACTTTTCACTACTTCTCTTTTTACATCTCGATTTAATTTTTTATATATCCTGTAATCTTCCTCCTTTCTCGTTGACATCCATTTCTGATAAGCAGTTTTCTTCTTGTTTACTAACGTTTGCATATTCTCCGACCACCATTCTTGATTTCTTGTTTCATGTTTGTCTTTATACCCCAAAGCTTCACTTCCATTCACACGAATGTATTCTTTAAGCTTCTGGTATAATTCTTCTGCTGATATATTTTCTCGATCCACATTTTGTAATTTTGTGGCCAGTCGTAATTTGTAAAGAAATTTTATTGAATCTTCTTTTAAGCTATCTAGGTTATATTTAGGGGATGTTACTTCTTGTCCCTTTTCTATATTCTGTACCTGAGTATTATTGTTTATGCGATAATTAACTATCACGTTGGTCATAAGTAAACTATGGTCGGATCCACATTCTAATCCATGGTATACCCTTACGTCAGTTATTTTCAGCTGGAAAGTTTGACGTTGAATTACATAGTCGATTATTGAGCGCAGACTCCTAGTAGTTTGTATCCATGTAAATTTGTGGATGTCTCTATGTTGAAAAAATCCATTCATAATTTTGAGCGACATTGTTTCACAAAAATCTATAAGACGCATTCATTTGTTCCCCATATATTTTCCTACGACTCTGTTATTTTCTTCTCTCTCTACTCTGCCGTTTAAATCTCCTAGTATAAAGAGGTCACAGTTTTCTTTAATTTTAGATAACTTTCATCTTGTTGTAGAATTTTGATCTACTGATCAACAGTTTGTTGTAATGAATTACAGTATATAAAATTATACATATCTTGTAACTTATCCCATCTTCCGAAAATATTTGGATCAGCATATAAAACTTTTAATTCATTTTCTAATTTTATTTTATTAAAGAATGATGGATAATTTTTAATTAACCTGTCTAATAAATATCTTGGAAATTCTTTAGCGTAACTTTTAAATTTTGAATCGCCAAAGAGGTCAAATTGTAGAATTGTTCATCTTGTTGTTATTATTTTCTGGATCTGTATCTTCATTTGGGTCATACACTCCGATAATTACGATGTTGTGCCCATTCTTTTTAATTTGCAGTATTAGCAGTTGTTCATTTACTTCAATCCACGATTTCATATTGTTTTTAAGATTTTTTAGAATGGCAATAGAAACTCCTCTCTTAGCTCTGTTACCTTTACTCACTCCACTGTAGATATGTTTATATTCTCCTATCTCTTCATTTACTTCTCTCCTTTTCTTAGTCTCGGTGAGAATACATATATCTATTTTTCTTTCCGCTAATTCTTTGAATACTTCTGCTCTTTTGGTTCTAAGTCCTTATACATTCCATGTTGCCTATATCATTTTCCTTTTCCGTTGCATTAGTCGTCTTTGTTTTGATCCATCCTTTGTATTCCGAGGCTTTTTATCGAAATATTTAGCATTTATTACTTTTTATAAGTGATGAGTTGCTAGCCCATCGTCTCAATCTTCATCCTTTATCCGGGCTTGGGATCGGCACCGACATTTACTGAGCTTCTTAATCCACCCAGCACTTACCGAAGGCAAAGTTAATAAATAAACTATTATATAATAAATAAATTTATTTAGAACTAAAATTAAGGTTCATTTTCCAGTAAAAATAGTAAGTCGTATATTTGACACAAGAATTAATACCTTGTAGTGATTTATATATGTTTTATTCCAGTTTTTATTGTTCTTCTTTAGATACATGGTACGAGTCTGTATATTTTTCTCAGAATTTATATATAAAAAAGAGCACCACATAAAAAATGTAAATTTAGGCTACAATGACGCAGCATATAAAAGTTTTTACCTCTGAAATCTACTGAGATAAGGATTTGCGTTGCAAAAAAGGCGTAATACATTTACTAGCGTCAAAAAAAGATTATCTAAATTTCGCCACTCTTTACCATGAACATCTTTTAATGAATTCATATTTATTCATTGGATGCTTTTATTTAGGTGATAATTCTTCGAATGTTGTAGAATTTAAGAAACATGATAAATAAATGATAAAAAGACATAATTAATGGGAGAAATAATAGGATTTTGGTTTATCTCTATAAAAGTACTGTGATTATGATAAATATTAATAATAATTAAAAAATCAGTGTCAAAAACGCTTAAAATATTTTTTTATTTATTAACACATTTTTTATTTTTAAAGGGGGTGTAAAGCTAGTGCGCTGTGCATGTGCACCCTCTGTAATCTAAAAGAACTAGCACAAGATGCTCTACCGACAATCTTTCACAAGATCTCCTGACAGAAAGAAATCACAGTTCTCCAAGTTATTGAAAATTACCCTGCCAACAAATGGACCTTCTAAAGATCAATTAGCAAAAGATCACGGACCCAATGTACTTTAAAAAAAAAGTGTAATTATTAAAAGAAAACGATATTGACCTGCACCTAATACAAAAAACACATCCAGGAAATAAAGTTCAATTAAGTTCAAGAGAAATAATCCCAGGGTATGATCTACTTGGTGCTACCTACGATACAGCATACGATGTAGAAATCTATGTACGCACAAACATAGAAAATGCAGCCCTAATTTCCACTTCTACCAATAACAAAACAACATCCAGGAGGTAACTGTAAAAATCGGCTATATCACCATGGCCAATATTTATAAGCCTCCTACTTCTACCTGGCTTACACATGTTCTAATTTCTTACGAACATTTATCCATATACGTAGGGGATTTCAACAGTCACGATGGAAGTACTCTGAAAATGACAAAAATGGCTTGTGCCTTTTAAAGTGGTTAAAAGAACATTATGTACATCTTCTTCTTGACGCCAACGATAGAGGCACTTTTAGATCTGCAGCTTGGAAGATGGAATATAACCCTGATCTTTGTTTTCTTACCACTAACGACCACCTCTACCAGTATCAAGAATGGATATGTGCGGTTTGTTTTCCTCATAGCCAACACCGCCCCATTCTCATCAAAATCCCTATTAGCATTCCAATTAAAAGATCGTTTCCATGCCTTAGATGGAATTTCATGAAAACTGGTCTGCTTTCTCTAGTTATCTTAATAAATGCTTAGGTTGGATCCCACCAAGACGCATAAATTACGAGAGATTGACAGGACCTAGACAGATCTAGATTTTAAAAACTCGACTAGACAAGTCTGGTCACTGCTTCGAAAACTAGGATGCATTAACCCACTTGACCACCCAACCAGTCTAGTAACACAAAACCAAGTGGCGCCACCATAACAATCGCTTACACGCAATTAATCGATATGTCAATACCCAAGTACCTGATACGGGAGTCTATACCCGTGCTACCCAGGTACTCGGCATAGTTTCGGTAAACTTCGCTTGTACATTCCGAAAATAACAGACAATTGGGATTTTTCTTTGTTTGCTATCAGTGTTTATTTAACTGTGCTTACAAGTTGTTAATATTTTTGTGACTATATGCGTGTTTTATGTTGTAATTACTAGTAATAATGGCAAGAAGAGAAGTGAGTGCTAGCGAATTTAGAAGGTAAGTTATTACTGTTTATTTTTACAATGTTTCATACATAGATCATTAAATTTTAGAATGACGTATGAAAAGCAACAAAAGTACATGCAACAATTTATAGACGATATAGATGAGGAAGTAGACAAAATTATCGAAAACCAGGAATCAGATGAGGACTATGTTTCGCAAAGCAAACCGGATGGAGATGAAGCTTCTGACGTAGAGGACGTTTTTACTGATATCAATAATAAGATTAAAATCGATACCGACAGCGACAATAGTAGTGATGAAGATTTTGACGATTTTCAAGAAAGTTCTTCCCAAAGTGATGTTCTGGTTGCAAAAGATAAAACGATTTGGCAACGAAAACCGTTTACTGCAAGTCGAACACTGAAACGTAACCTTTTGCGTGAAAAAACGGGCCCAGTACGTTCTACTAAAACTATTTCGATTAGAGATACATTCAAATGTGTTTTCAGTGACGTAATGTGTGACATAATTATACGCGAAACCAATCGAAAAGCTAATAGCGTTTGTGAAAAGTATAATGTTGAAAACCCCGACAAACCTCGAAATGTTTGGAATTCACTCAGTCAAATTCAGAGCACTCGAAAGATTTATCGAAAACAGACTCTCATCCTTTGTACCGAGCAAGTATGGGCATAAATCGCTTTTGGAGCATCAGCAGATTCTTACGGTTTGACAATGACAAAACACGTGCAGAACGTTTGCAAAATGATAAAGCTGCAGCTATTACAGATATATTCCATCTTCTCAATGATAATTTACGTCGTAACTATGTACCGTCAGATTCTCTTACTGTGGATGAACAGTTATTTCCTTTTAGAGGTAGGACACGTTTTACGCAATATATGCCAGCAAAACCTGCCAAGTATGGCATCAAGGTTTGGTGGGTTTGTGACGCCAATAATTCGTATCCACTTACTGGACAAATTTATACTGGAAAAAATTCGACTGGACGTGAAACTAATCAAGGTGAACGCGTAGTAAAAGATTTGTGTTACCGATACAAAAATTCTGGACGAAACATAACAATGGATAATTTTTTCACAACTCTTCCACTAGCCCGTCTCCTGTTGTCTTGGAATTTATCATTAGTTGGTACTTTGAAAAGAAATAAACCATATATTCCACAAGAAATGCTGCCTTCGCCAGAGCGTGAGCCTGAATCGTCATTACACGGATTCAGTGCAAATCGTGTTACTATTTGTTCATATGTACCAAAAAAGAAAAAAAGCGTTATCTTGCTGTCAACAATGCATGACAACGATAATGTAAGTGGCCCAAAAAATAAACCTGAAATAATTCAGTTCTATAATACAACTAAAGGACGCATAGACAACATGGACAAAATGGTTTCTCATTATTCCACTAAACGCAGAACTTTGCGTTGGCCAGTAGCCTTCTTTTACAATATCCTAGACGTAGCTTGCCTAGCAACATATATAATTTATACAGAGAATAATCCACAGAGTTTTATTGAAACCAGTAAGCGTAGAATTTTTCTACAAGACTTAGAGAAACAACTAGTGATGCCTGTACTTTCTGCTAGATCTAAAGTACCAAATGTATACCGAAATTTTTCATCAAGGTCAGGAATTGAGTGTATGTTAGGAAAACCTCTACCTACAGATTCAAGTAATACTGTAGAGTCATTACCACTTCGAGATTCCACTGGACGCCTCAATACTAAAATTGTTGGAAACTGCTGCATTTGTATGTCTTTAGCGAAAAAGCGGCTAAGAAAGACACGAAAATCATGTAATGTTTGTAATCGTCCACTATGTAACGAACACTCAGTAAATATAAGTAAGTGTGGACAATGTTTTTTTTTTTTTTATTTACAAACTCGCATCAGCCTGTAAGGCTATTAGCGAAAAAAAGAAAAAGTAATAACAATAATTGAACAGTGTAACAATTAAATTTTGTATAAATAGTTTATTGCTTTTAGATATTGGATAATCACTTTGGCACCGCACTTTAAGAATAGTTCTCTCAAATTCTCCGGGATTCCGAATTTACACCTTTCCGCACTGTGTAACGGGCACTCCACTAGAAGGTGTTTTATTGTTAGCGGGGTTTCGCAAGCATAACACTCCGGTTGTGGATCCCTTGTCATCAGATGTCCATGTGTGAGGCGACTATAACCAAGCCGCAGTCGTGTGATGATAACCTGAGAAAAACGATTGGTGGAACTATCAGACCATGGTTGAAATATTGGTTTTATCTCAAGTAGTTTTGCCTGTTTTTTACACCATCTGCTATTCCATATGTTGACTATTTTGCTGTGGAAATATGATTTGAGATCTGTCGCTGGAGTTTTTGGATAGAATTCAATAGTTGTTTCCTCTAAGGCTTCTCGTGCATATTTATCCGCCAAATCGTTTCCCGTGATTCCAACATGAGATGGCACCCACAGGAAAGCAATGTTTCTGTGGTTTAGATTATGCAATTCTTGTCTAACGAGTTTGGCCACAGGATGGGAAGAATAGATTTTTGAGATGATTTCTAGAGAACTTAATGAGTCAGTAATTATTAAGAAATTAGTTTCAGGACATTTTGTAACATGACATATGGCTTTATATATTGCAAAGAGTTCTCCTGTTAAAATAGTATTCGTCTCCGCTAGTTTATATTTCTTTATTTCATCATTTGTTACAAAGGCAGATGCTACACAACGCTCTGTTTTAGATCCATCTGTGAATAACTTTTTGAAGGAAGAAAATTGAGAAATTAACGTTTGATATTTAGAATTAATTAGATGACAATTGCTTTCTTTTTTATTTTCTGATAATAGATCCAAATTTATGTAAGGAGAAGACATTAGCCAAGGGGGGGAAGTTGGCATCTTGCTAGGATAGATTTCGGGGACTTTAATGTTTAATTCATTTATGATTCGTCTGCATCTTTCGTAAAAGGGAATGTGGGTTTTTGCGCGCTGGATATTCGAGCAGCGAATGGTTTGGTGATATTGTAAAGAGTACCGCTTCGATGCATAAGAGAGCATTAATTCCTGTCTTCGTAAATCTAATGGTAGTTCACCCAGTTCGGCCTGAAGACTTAAGATAGGGGTTGTTCTAAATGCGCCGCTTATTATTCTAAGAGCGTTATTTTGAATGGTGTCTAAAACTTTTAGAGTTGTTGTTGAAGCACACGAGTAAGCGTGGCAACCATAATCGATCTTTGAGCGGATCAAATTTTTATATAGTATGAGTAGAGTTCTACCGTCTGCTCCCCAGTTCGTACCAGAAAGACATTTCAAGAGGTTTAGTCTTTTTTGACATATAGCTGATATATATTTGATGTGGTCCTTTCAGGTTAGAGCTTGATCAAATATTAGACCTAGATATTTAATTGTGTTTACATATTCAAGTGTTTGACCACCAAGTTTTAAAGTAGGTATTTCTTTTATCTGTTTTGGTCTCTTAGAGAATATGATGCAGCGAGTTTTAGATGAAGCAAATTGAAAACCACTCCTTTTAGACCATGCTATAAATTTATCGAGTTGATCTTGTAATAATTTGGCCATACTCTGTATATTGTTTCCATTTAAGAATATTATAAGATCATCCGCGTACAATCTCGCTTGAATGGGTTTGTTCATTGATTTGATTATATCATTTATAGCTATAAGGAAAAGCGTCGGGCTGATTACCGAGCCTTGGGGTGTACCATTTGTTTGATATTTCACATTAGATAGAAGTCCGTTTACTTTTACCTTGAAATTTCTATTTAGGAGAAAATTTTTAATAAAAGCAAGTATATTTCCTTGATAGCCCCATGATTCCAGTGTTGAAATTATTTTGTGATGCCAAGCCATATCAAATGCTTTGTGCAAATCAAAATAAATTGCAATACATTTTTGGTTGTTGTAGAATGCGTTATTAATATGTGATTCTATATCTACTAAATTGTCGGTAGTCGATCTTAAAGGACGAAATCCAGATTGTTCATTAATCAGTTGGTTATTTTCTTCCAGACACCACAATAAACGTTTATTTATAATTTTTTCTAAAAGCTTACACATGACACAAGTTAGAGACACTGGACGATAAGAATCTGCTTTGTTTTGTGGCTTATTAGATTTTAAGATGGGAATAGTTATGGCTGTTTTCCATAAATTGGGAAATTCATGTTTGGTCCATATACGATTATATATTTTTAATAATATTTCTACTGCTTCGTCAGGAAGGTGTTTCAAAAAAGAAGCTGGGATGTCATCGGGGCCAGGGGATGTGTCTTTTAAAGAAACTACCATCTCTCTTAGTTCTCTGATTGTGATAAGTGCATTTATAGGTTCATTGTTGTTTACTACGTTAATAGGGATGGTTTCTTTTTGTTCTTTGTATGTTATGAAATCTTTATCATAGTTAGAATTTGTGGATGTTAACTTGAATGTTTCCGCTATTTTTTCTACGATTTCTGCATGGTTTGTTATTAATGATTTATTTTCTACTTCTAATGAATCGATTCCTTGATATGAGCTAGTGCCTGTTATATTTTTTATTTTCCTCCATATGTTTGTTAAGGATGTGTAATTATTGATCGTTTCTACATATTTTATCCAGGATTGTCTTTTAGATCTCGTGGTAATCAGTTTGGCTTTAGCCCTACATTCTTTAAGATTAATTAAGTTTTCTAGGCTTTTGTACCTTTTGTACTTTTGAAGAGCTTTCTTACTTTCCTTAATAGCTTCTTTACAATCTTCATTCCACCAGGGAGTTACTTTATCTCTTTTTATAAACTTTGTTTTACCTATCGCTTCTAGAGCTGCTTCCGTTATGAGTTTATTGAACTGTAGAATTATTTCGTCTATTGAATTTTCTAAACAAATTTTTGATGATCCGTTACGGATAATTTCTTGATAACTGCGCCAATTAGCTTTATCTAGCCTCCATTTCGGTTCAGGTGTAACTGGCGTAGGTTTCATCGAGTGTTTTTCTATTAAAATTGGGAAGTGATCACTCCCATGTAAATCTTTTTCTACATACCAATTGTGATTTAATTGAAGAGTTGGCGTACAGAGTGAGATATCTATAGAAGAAAATGTCCCTGTCGCTAAATTTAAGTGTGTGCTGCTACCATCATTTATTATTGCAAGGTTTAATGTGTTTATGATCTTTTCAATCTTTTTTCCAGTGTGTGTAGTTTTAAAGGAACCCCAGTTAGTATTGTGTCCATTTAGATCTCCCAAAATGAATTTCGGATTAGGAACCTGATTTATTAAGTTTACAAGATCTTGTTCTTCTAGGTGGACAATGTGTTTAAAATATAACTTTTATTTACGTTTCCATATCACTTTTATTATAAAAAAAACTAGACAGAGCTTCATAATTTACTAAACATTAGTGTTACCCGGGTGCCGCGGGTGTGGACGTAATGGTGTAAAAACTTTGACAGGTAATTTTAATATATTATATGCATTTTTTTCTTTGGTTTTTATTATAAATCTCTTCGTTCTAAATAATTTTAGAAATAACTAGAAGCTCGAATAAAAATATTTATACTATCGTCAATGATTCAGATAAAACAATTAGCAAGGATACCCAGGTACCTGGGTATAGACACAAAGGTTAAAGTTGAAGTTAAAGTTAAAGAAAGAGACCTCAAAAACTTAAAATCTACTTGTCCAATTAAAACAGAGTATTTCAACTATCTCAACTGCGGAGAAATCATGAAAGGTCGTATTAAAATCAAAACCGGAAAAGCCACTGGCTTTGATGGCATTTATGCTGAGTTTATAAAACAAGGTTATATTCTTCATTTTAATTGCACTTCTAAGTATGATCTACAAAATTTTTTAAGGAAAGTAGATAGGGTCTCACTTTTGCACCCCCGTCCACATTTGTCCTTACTTCTCGCTCAAGCCGCTCGTCGACGTCATAGGATTCTGGACACTCATATAAAAAGCATAGAAAACGGAAAGTTTGCCTTGGATAGTGAAGACCTGTGGTGGACATTTAAGTGAACCATGGACGAAAATTAAGTACAAATTAAAGGGGGCAATTCTCGATTATGATACAGTTTTGCTTGGACTGAACTGTTCTAAATAAAATTGCAAGGATTATCGCATTTAAAAAGTGTTTTTGTTTTTGTTTTATAAAACAAAATACCTAGATGTTACGTATTATTTATTAAAAAATTATAATAATTCTAGTAATTTTAAAACACTTTTCCTTTGCAGTTCTGCCTTTTTATTTAAACCTAAACTCATTAGCTCAGTAATTATTCTACGTTTCTAAAACATTTTCTCTTTGTATAATTTTCGTATCGGTATCCCACGTTCAGTTTTGCAAAATTTTCTTCTCTTTTCATTTGTTTCATCTTTTTTTTCTAATACCTTCCTCATCTCTTTGACACTTGCAGGTTGATTTTACGTGTAGCTCATGCTCTGATGTATATTTATCTAAATTGCTTACGCCTTTGCATGTTAGGGTAGACATTTCATTGTGTATACAGAATTGTCCTCTCGAATGTAACCATTTTGATTTAAATACTCTTTCTCTAGTGATAGAAGTGAGATTTTTGTGAGGTCCTTATCTAGATAAAGGGGTTTTTGACCATCAGCACAAGGAATGTATCTCAAAACATGAACACAATGATCCAAACAAATAATTTTTTTACATGTGGTTTTTGAATGTAAACTTTTCCCTGCACGTTTGATTTTCTTCTTGTAAGCCAACATTGTGTATCCATTTGTAAAGGGAATTAATGCATGAAGGTGTTCCTCGCCTTCTACTAAATGATATCAGCAAATGGAATAGAATTTTACATTAGGAGCACACACTAATATGGAAAAGTCACTCTCATTTAAAGGTAAATGATACCATTCTCTTGGTGACCCTTCGTAGTCCTTTGTTATATCCGCTGGAGAAATAGCTTTAATGTCGTTGACGCTCAAAAGAGGCAGATAGTTATTTTTTAACAAAATAGACATATTTAACTGAATACTTAATAACAAAGAACTGAACTCTTAAATCTATCTCATTAGATTAAAAGAGTCCTTACGAAGTCATTAACTTTATCTGTCAATACAGCTTTCTCTACCCTAATTATTTATTTCACGCATGCGCCATTAACATAGTCAAAGGTCAAGGTCTCGTTGTCTAGACTTGCAACTAACCAAGCTAATCCAACAATTTAGACGTTTGGTAGCCACATAGAAGAGGTTTTAAATACAATTAAAGTCAGAAAACTGCAATATCTGCGACATGTCATGAGGGGCGCGCATTATAACTTGTTGCAATTAATAATGCAAGAAAGAATACAGGGTAGAAGGAGTCGCGGAAGAAGACTCGTCTCCTGGTTGAATAATTTGAGAACTTGGTTTAACTGCACTTCTGCTGATCTCTTTAGAGCAGCGGCGTCGAAAGTGCGAATGGCCATGATGGTTGCCAACCTTCTTAGAGGAGATGGCACGTGAAGAAGAAGAAGCCACATAGGCACACTTTGACCTTACGTAACGTCGCGTCACGTCACGTCGCACTTCGGAAATGCATGTTTGTTATGCACAAAGTGCAATTTTTATTTTACAAGTACGAATTTTATTCACAAACTTTTTTTATTTTTTTTTGAATGGCAAAAATATTTCGCTAGTTTGCCATTCTTCCGGTATTTTATTTTATTTTATAATTTGATTAAAATTAATCCTGTTTGTTGTTTCATTATAGCTGCTCTTCAATATTTTAGCAACTAATTAATGGTAATGGATTAATGGTCTTTATTTGCAGCTTCTTCATTATGTAAATTTTCAACTGTTTTTTGAACTTCTTGCTTTTTTATAATTATATACATTTTAAATATATATATATATATATATATATATATATATATATATATATATATATATATATATATATATATATATATATATATATATAACTTTCTTGTTTGTAGTTATCTTTGATATGTTTGGTGGTTATATAAAAACTGGCTTTTTGTTTCTTTTTATAATTTTTTAATTATTTATTACAATTTAAAGAAATAGAATTTAAGTAAAGAAAAAATATAAACCAAACCATATTGCGGATTAAGAAAATAAGATCGTTTGTGAGACCTGATTACATCAGAAATTTATTCATCCGTACCACCTAGAACGTCAAGACAACAGGTCAAAGTTAGCCAGGTTTATAAACGGACATGGTACATAATCATAAGTCATAAACATAACTTTAACCACAATCATAATTCATAAGATTTAAGATTGGTTTATAACTAGACATAATACCTGACCATAATATTGATAATATTTAAGAACTACTTCAGAAAATACAAACCTAACCAAATTTTTATAGGGCTTGAAGAATTTGTTTCTGGTCCTTAGGTTCATAGAAAAGTAAAATAATTTTAAATAAATATGAAGATTAAGGCCGTTCCTCGCGAATCTGGGCATAGCTAAATTCCAATGTAAAAGTTTATATCAAATAACGCAAAAACTATGGCAGATATTGAGATGATTCTTTTTTTATATGAAAGGTCTTAAAAAGTTCTAGTGCACTATTTGGTTGTAAATTAATAAATTGTTTAAATAATATTTTTTTTTTCAAATATTTTTGGTTAAAATAAACGTAAAATTTTTTTTTTGAAATAGGGCACTACAGAATTTGACCCACTTTCCGAATCTGTTTTTATTTTTATGATAAAGTGTAACACAAAGCAGCTATTTGGTATAAACTTTTTAAAAAATCGCAAAGTTCTGCTAAATGTTACTCTCTCTCTCGGTCAGTACAGGCTGTCCTTGTCGATAGTTTCTGGATTCTCGCCGACGGGTCGGTAAGAATGAGCGAGGGTCATAAATAATGTTGAATAACATTATTAGGGCTTATTCCGACTTTTGACAAACCAGGGGTCGTATTTTCGAATTCGTTCGAGCATATTTCGCATACGAAATTAGAAGAAATTCGCTCGAAATCCAGTTTTTTGTATTTTCGAATAGTACGTATACGAATTTTTTCGTGTAGGGCGACACGAATGGGTATGAACCATTCGAATTTCGATGCTAGTATACGATCAAAGTAATTTTTGTCATTTCAGTTGTCACTGGGCCCGTGTACGTCAGATAAAATTTCAGCTGATAGTTTTTAATCGTTGTTTTAGATTGAACAATACAATAAAATTTACATTAATACCACATTTTTACATTGAACTTTGTTTTTAATGGGTGGTTTAAATAATTTTTTAATAGAAAGAAATAGTTAACGCCCTTGCCGAGGCGATAATATTAGCGGAACGAAGAGGCAAGTTTACCAACCCATTCTTAACCCTCTAGAGGACTATTCGGATGTACAATTTCAAAAATTGTACAGATTAACAAGGCCCCTCACAATGGAGTTGAGAGACTTGATAGAGTTGATAGAATGCCTTTTTTTTGTTCGGCCGACACTAAACCACCATATTTCATGCCCTTTTTTACTTCTTGTTTTAGATAACAAATTCACCATAAACTAGGTTAAGTAAAACTGTCAATTATTCTTCTTTTTTTATTATTTAAGATTTGGTTGTTCGAATTTGCAGTGTTGCCGGTGCAAATTCTTTTAGTATACGTATAAAATTTCGAAGGACGTTCAAAAATACAGATTCAAATTCGTATACGAAATTTTTCTTTCGAGTTAACTCGTGTACGAAAAAATTCGATTGAATTCGAAAATACAACCCCAGTGTATTAATTGTTTGTAATATTGGTAGTAGTACCTATAATTCGAATAAATTTTTATATGAATAGAAATATTTTCTGTTGATTTGTGACATTTTCCTTCTAAATGTTTATACTGTTTTTATAATAATACTATTGTTTCAGTATTTGCTTATATAATAATTTATTATGTAGAAATTTTGGTCAATCAGTCAATTAGAATTATTATTTTCTTTTCTTCTGTACATGAGCTCAGAGTAATACCCAAATATTTTGCCGTATTTGAATATGGAATTTGATTATTTATATTTATTGGATAATACCCAAATGTTTTGCCGTATTTGAATATGGCATTTGATTATTTATATTTATTGGAATATTTATTTTAAACATTTTTGTTAGTAACGTTTACATAATATATGAAGTTTGTTTCGTCACTTGCTTGTCCAGTCATATTAGTCCAGGGTAATAAGGATTTTCTCGTGACAATCAATAATCCAGGTAGCTGACAACTTTTTTAGTTATTGTAGACATATAAGAACAAAACCTGCCTGTTTCCTGCCTAAAGTTCGGAGCCGTTTTTTAATGATTAACAATTTAATGCAAAAAACGCGATTTTTTCGATTTTTTGCACTCCATTAGAAAGCTAAATACTTGAAATAAAATTACAAAATTTTATTTTTTAGAATATTGACAAAGCTTCAAAATGCCGATTTTTGTAAGTTGAAAAGTCAATTTGTTGCTTTGCAAACTGCAAAATAAGTGACAATTGATATTTGTTAAAAACTTTTAGTAAACTTAAACTTTAAACTTTAGAGTTCCAGCCAAGGTTGGATATTGGGGTACTTAACAAACCCTCAAAATTTGGAACCGATGTATTAATTAGTTTAAAAGTTATTGTATTTGTTTATCCCAGAGGCCTTTCTTTTACAATAACATAAGACAGAAAATAATAAAGATAGGGTAATGCTGTGGGTGACAAATGAAAGTAAAAGACTTATACCATCAATATGTAATAAAAAAAGATAAAAAAATGATTTATTATAATCAAAAATCCTGATGCAAAGTTTTTGAAATTATGTAGTTTATAAACATTTAGAATAACTTTAAAAACATAAAACTTTAAAAGCTTTGTAAAAAACAAAATTTGGACCAGGAAATTAATTACATTCCTGAAATGCAAGAGTGTGGTTTGTTGTCCGATATTATATCATTCAGCAATAGGCTCAAATATCATGCAACAAGTTTGATAAAAAGCTCCACCAATAATAACGCCGAAACCTTCAATTCTGTTATAGCAAAATTTGTTGGAGTTAAACGTGTGAATCACACCAAGAGAGGTGGCTATCGGTTAAGGTGTTTGGCGGTAGCAGCCTCATATAATTCTCGGGGAAATTATTTAAATAATATATTGCAAAATATAAGCAAAAGTCCAACTGGTTATTAAAAAAATTTATTTGCTCAAACAAAAATTAAAAAATGGGTCCAGCAAACAAAAAGACAAAAAAATATATTAAAAAACAAAGTAATAATCAACCTGATAAAGACTATGGCCTAAATGCAGAAGAGTTAGTTCAGTTGTCAGATGAAGACTTCGAAGCAAAAAAACTGGAATTTTTAAAAAAATTACAAAAAAATATCTCAGATAGAACAGAGATTTTTAATAATACAACGAGTCAAAATAACAGTGCTGCATGGTTTATTGAACGTCAACAACGATTAACTTCCAGCAATTTCGGAAAAATATGTAAATTGCGAGACAAAACAGACAGAACTAAAACAGTGGAAGCAATATTGAATCAAACGTTTTGTGGAAATAGATTTATGGAATACGGAATTGCGAACGAACCTAAAGCAAAAAAAATGTTAGAAATAGAAAAATAGAAAAGTTGCTTTGGCCAGCAACGCATGCGCATTTATACCAACGCATGCCCATATTCCAACAATTCCATAATGTTTAATACTTAATTCATAAATGTTGAAGGTCACGTTTTAAGGACTAAATTTATGTTTTATGTATTATTGATGCTACATTTTTATATGGCTACATTTATTTATTAACTTTCAACATTATGCTTATATAATAAGATTATGGTTAAAGACTAAAATTATGTTTATGTCCGTTTATAAATCCGGCTTATTGTTATTATGGCAGATTTTTTTCATTATCTAGAAGTAAACCTAACTTTGAAAGTGTTAACAATACAAAGTTACTATTAGTAATGTAAATAATCTGTCCATTAAAGTATATGTTTTAAATATGTTTGATCCATTGCTTATTATTTTGAATGATCTAAAATATCTTATAAACGGTAAATTTTCTGTTGCAGGTAAGAAAATTATTGTTATTGGTAAGTAAATGTTACTATATTTAGTTTAATTTAAAAAACTAGTCCATGATGATATGGAAAACCGTTAAGCCAATATAAAATTAGTCGTAATAAAATTTTTAATTTTACAGAAAAATTTACGAAGTACTTATAATTAATTGGTATTACCAAAAAAATAATCAATATTCTCCACAAGCATAGCTTATCTGATCCCTATTATAAAGAGTAAAGTAGATAGAAGAAAATAAAGGTAGAAGTGTGCTCGAATTGAACGGTAAATTATGAATGATGACTTTTAATCCATTAGTGCCCAAAATAGAATTTTTAATAAAATGAAATCAAGACTTCAGAATACAACAAAGAGAGATCGTTTGTAATAGCAATGTGTAAAATTTATGTTTTTTTTTGTAACTGCTTTTTTGGTGACGTGTGATATGCCATACGCTGCGCAATGAAGGACAAAATATTTCATAAAACATTAATTTATTTTAAAGTTTTTACACTGTGTGATATTTATTGAAATATTGCTCGGAATGAAGTCACTTGCCACATTTGGCGCACCTTCGTTGTTTTTCAGTTTTATCCACCAAATGACCCACATTACCCAGACGAATTTTCTCAGCAACATGTCTTGAGGATTTTAAACAACACGTGGCGTTGTCAGCTAGGTTTCACAATTCGCCGGTAAAATTTTAATAAAGAAATTGCCTCAAAGTTGCGGTAAAGATGTCACATGTTAACTATTGCTCTACTCAAACAAAATCTAAATATCGCTCAATATACCACTCATTTCCTAGTACAGTGAGGGACAAGATCTATACGAAATTTTAAAAACCGAGCTACTGGTAATCCGATATTGATACCTATTTTAACACAGACCCCAATAGAGACATTTACAGAGTTGTACTAATCTGTATCCAACATTCAAATAAAATTATCCGAGAAAGTGTTGAATTTCGAATTATTAATTTGTGTACTTAAATGCTTTTAACAATTGATCGAAATACTGATTATTTTTTAAGTAAACTACCTCATAATATAGTATTTAGAAAAATTTACCTTCACCTTTTTTCAAAATTAAGACTGGCAAAATAAAATTCTTTTCCAATTACGAAAATAAAAATTTTCTTTTGATGGATTTACAAGTTTTTTTATTAACAGTGATAAGTTAATCAATAAACACTTAATATTAATATATTATACAGTGAGGTCCTAAAGTAACGGATAAATGTAATTTCTACGTAATTATAAAGTAGATGAAAACTATTGAACCAGGTCGATTTTTACACACAAAAATATACATATTACACAATATAAAAATCATCAGTAAATATCTATCACCGTCCTAATATAATCGAATTAACTAAAACTCCAATATATATTTTTTTCACCCTTTATTTGCATTAATACCTACAGTTCATTCAAATTCGACGTGCATTAAAAGTAAACAAAACCAGGCTATGCTACGTAAGATTCCATAGGCGTGCGGTTTTGCTTTCATATGTCCTATTTCCTATCAAATTAATAAAACAGTATGTACAATTAAAGATTTGTTTACTATGAACAACGAAGGTAAAATATACAATGTTAGTATTATTTTCAAGGAAATTCAAAATTAGCTTCCCTACTGTAAAATAAAAAGAAACTTATGGTTTGACAAAAATAATAAAGCAGTAATTGTAACGTTATTTTGACACTTAAGCGATCGAAATCGAAACATCAAATACACTTATTTTTTAAAGTAAATTGTGTGTTAGTTTGCATCAAAAGTAGTAACTTGTTATTATGTTTTCAGTTTTTATTTGAAAAACAATAAAACTCACGTGATCCAGATTACAAATGTTACCAGAAATTGAAATCCCATTTTACATAAATTTCGTAAATTTAAATACAGATATACCTTAACTTAAAATGTTTTCATAAACGAAAATTTTGTATTAAAAAAAATAAGGTATTGCACTTGGAGAAGTGTTGCCAGAAGCGGCACTTCTGTTTTAATAATTTAATACAAAAGCAAAACCGTATGCCAAATTTTAATTTATTGACTAAGAAGGCTTCTGGCTGAGTACAAAATAATCAACTGATCAAATCCTATCACGCGATATAGAAAATGAAAGGGAAGTATATAACGAATATATTAAGATAGAAAATCAATTACATTACAAGATATAACGAATCTTGATAGATTCGTTATATCGTCCCTTTTCATTTGCTATTGTCAAATCAAAATTTGTCTTATAGTAAATTTATTTCTATTGTCCATTAATAACAAAGATATCTTAATATAACCGTTATCTCTCCCCTTTAATGTTCTATGTGCATGTGAGAATTCGATCAGTTGTTTATTTTGTAGTCAACCCGAGGCCTTCTTGAAGTCAATAAATCAAAATTTGTCTTATAGTTAATTTATTTTCATCCATAGTGCCCTATGATATCTCGTATGTAACTATACGTCCATTAATAACGAACATGCTGTGTAATGCCCTTTTGGTAGTCGTCTTGTTTGTTTTGTCTATCGTAATATAATCTTTATCGCCTTAAATTTCAATTAGTTGTTTATTTTGAACTCAGCCAGAGGCCTTCCTTGATTCAATAAATCAAAATTTGTCTTATAGTAAATCTATTTTCATCCATAGCGTCCTATGATATCTCGTATGTAACTATACGTCCATTAATAACGAAGATGCTGTGTAGTGCCGTTTTGGTAGTCATCTTGTTTGTTTTGTCTATCTTAATATAATCTTTATCCGCTCCCCTTTCATTTTCTATGTCGCATGTTAGGATTCAATCAGTTGTTTATTTTGAACTCAACCAGAGGCCTTCCTTGAGTCAATACTCAAAATTTGTTTTATAGTATATCTATTTTCATCCATAGCGTCTTATGATATCTCGTATGTAACTATACGTCCATTAATAACGAAGATGCTGTGTAGTGCCGTTGTGGTGGTCGTCTTGTTTGTTTTGTCTATCTTTATCCCATCCCCTTTCATTTTCTATGTCGCATGTTAGGATTCGATCAGTTGTTTATTTGAACTCGGCCAGAGACCTTCCTTAAGTCAATAAATCAAAATTTTGGTGGGAAACCGCCATTAGATATTACATTTAATTTTAATTCAATTTTTACATATTTAATTTAATTTTATTAATTCAATGCATTACAATAACGAATTCACATATTATGTTGTTGGAAAACCTCATTCTAACATTTATTAATTTAATTTTATCTTTGTTATTCTTCTGATCATAAAGTATAAATGATAACATTTATTATAAATATAAATGAATAAATTCAAGCACTATAATTCCCTGACGCACGCCCTGGCTAAAATATTTTAACAGTGGTCCAACTAAGTTATAGCAATTCTTCCGCGTACAAGGACTACTAAATGATATGATATGCTGTTAATACTTGAGTTTCGTATACGATGTCTATTTATATAGTTTATGAGGTAGATATGATGTACGTTTATACATTGTAAATCGTGATTTGGGAGTGCTCCTCGTAATATTCATAATGTTGATAACGTGTCTTGGTTTGTTTACTGCTACTGCATCTTTAAGTTAAATTTGGTTTAACTAAAAATATTTAGATGTAGCAACTAACCTCATGCTGTGAATGTGCGCGTACTTCATACTGTGAATTTTATAAAAATTTACTCTCATCAATTTTTCCAATCGCGTCTAAAGATATATAAATATTATAATAAAGAAAAATAAAAATTCAAAAATAGTTTTCATTTACTTGCATGTCACATGCGATGCAACAAAAAGTTACCCATTGGTTTTTTTTACTTTTTAAATTAAATGGTATACTAGCCACTTCGGAAATTTACATTTATTTGGGATCTTCCAATTAGAGTTAACAGGTATTCCAACTCATCATCATTATCGATCTCTTCATCACTCTCAGCTAAATTAATAATTTTCTTCAAGTCTGGGACATTTTTCAAATAATCTTTTTCAATCTTCTTTACATGTTCTATTGCATTTTGCCAGTTTTGAGCACTAATATTTTTTAACTCTGTTTTTATTAGTTCGACAACACTTTGGGCATCTTTTGGAGATATGTTGTTCCTCCGGACATGGTTTTTTAACTGAGCCCCTGGCAATTCTATGAGATTCAACACACAGTAATATGAAGGTAATCTTAAAATTATATGTCCATTGTTAGTTGCTAATTTATCTACAATATGTTATTTAGTTACGACTTTTGTATGAAGAACCTGAATTAGTTTATTTTTGGTGTAATGATTCTCAAAATATAGGTCTTCGGCTATTAAAAATTCTTGAATTTTATGCTTCCTACTCTGTTTGGTTGGAATTTTTTTAATGCATCTGGAGTGATATAATACATTGTCCAAAACAGTCACGCTATTTTCTTTTAAATTGGGGAGTAATGTATTCTCAAACCACGATTCAAAAAGCAAACACTTCTTTCGACAAAATCTGGCTGAAAGAACCACAAAATATACTGCTACGAATATGTACTTATTAAGTTATTACCGGAAATATAAAATTGTTTGTAAATTTGTATTTCGGCCAACCGCGGGAATTTCTCTTAATTATTTTTAAATGCTATAAACAAAGACATCATATTTTTGATAACATTTCACAAAAATATTTAATGGCGATGATTTGGAATAAGTTTTTCTTCTTTTTGTGTATATCAGTAATTAGTGTTCATTGACGAATCCACAAAATAAAATGTCTACTTATTTTCGTAACTGAAAAATATTTTATTTTGCCAGTCTTAAGTTTACAAAAAAGATGAACGCAAGTATTTTTTTAATAGTATATTGCGAGATTGTTTACTGCTAAAAACCATTGTTCCGATCAATTTGTAAATTAAACTAACAATTCAAAATTTAATACTGCTCCGGTAATTGTATTTGTATGTTGGATAAAGGTTAGTACAACTCTGTAATATCTCTCTAGGGGTCTGCGTTACAATAGGTATCAATAGCGGATTATCAGCAGCTTGGTCTTTAAAATTTCGCATAGATCTTGTCCCTCACTATAATATATTTGCAGAACATTTGGTTGAAGAACTACTATGCTTTTTCTATATTTTCTGTAAAGTCACAGCTTCCTGTAGTAAATATTACTAAAAATAAAATTTTTGTTGCCATAGTAACTTCATTATTATCATTCCAGCGAACAAGAGCTTATGTTATTTGCTATGTAGAGGTTGGGAAGTTTCACGAATTTCTTTTTTTATTTTTTTGAGTGGGGCTCTTTCAATCCTACCTTTTTGTGTGCCGATACAGTGCATCTTTTAATCCCTTTACCTTCTCAACAAAGGTAAAGGTGTTAAACAATTATTATTATAGATAACAGATTCCAATGATAAAAAGGCCATACACAATTTTTCTGTTACTGATTTTCTTAACGAGTAACCCTGTAATTTATCTCTACTTCCAGTATACCTAGATATAAAATTTTACAATGTAAACTTTACTGGTCGCAATGCACCAGAATTTATATCCGTAACAGATGGGTTTTCCCCGAATAAACAGCTTCATTGCATGATATGCATATTACGGCTCCATCGCTTCTTCCACTGATAAACTTCTGTTTACTGGCTGGAGGTAATAATGAAAACGTTCATTTAGATGGCCAAGTAGGGGTTAAACTTGAAATGCTCTCTTTATTGGTTTGTTGGTACAACCATTGATTATAAACCACCCCCCCACCACATTTGATGTGTGGTTTATAATCAATGGTACAACGCATTATCGTTAAACTTTAAAAATCTATGAATCTGTTCAAATCTGTTTTGACTCATAGTATTACTTAGATGCGAGTGAGAGTCCCCTCCACATTCCCAATATATTCTCGTAGAAATCAATGGATGGTATCCAGGGAGAATAAGGATGCTAAAGTATATATATATATATATATATATATATATATATATATATATATGTAAATACTTTTTTCTTTTTGGGTGTGGTAGTCAATAAAAAATAGAGCTTTGCTAAGGCGTACTATTTATTCTGAATCCAAGCTTTCGGTGGTTTTTTGCCACCTTTATCAAGGTCTACAAAGAAAATTACTATGTTGTAACAAACTGAATGGTGCCAAAAAGGCTGTAAAAAATATAAAAAACTTACCCGAATGTAAGATTCGTGGCATAAACAACAACGTTAAATAACATGATAAAACTGAGGTTGCAACTAAACTTGCAAATGTTACTGTTAAAAAACACTTTAAAAATTACTAAAAACGTTAAAAGTTAAAAACAAAATGATGGACGACATGTTGAAACAGTCGTCGTTGCAGGCTTGATTTCAGTCACATTTCACGAGCAGAAAGAGAAAGTGAGTGGATAATTATTGTTTAAATAGTTTGGAGAAAATACAAAAAACAACTTTGAAAATAACGTCTAACAGAATACTGTTAGTGAATTTTTAGTACTGCCAACTGTATTACCAACTTGAAATTAAGCGGGAAATTAAAAATGTAAATTATAACATAAGCAATCGAAAGAAAATAGTATTTAGTAAATAGGTTTAGAAAAAACAACTCAAAACAAAACAAAACTGAATTAGTAATTGCAGTTTGATCGTAAATATTCAATTAATAATGATATTTCAAAAAAAAGGAAAGAAACAAAGAAAACTCTGAGATGCAAAATAGCTCAGTCAAAAGTCAATATAAAATTGTAAATTTTGCTAAGATTCTGGATCTCAGATCTCTTATTCAGATTGTTATTATCACTCTTGCTGATATGTACCATCTCTAAGAAAGTTCTCTTGAATTTATTTTTCTCTCTGGCTAATATTTTTACATTGTTGAAATCTATCTTATGGTCTAGATCGATAGTATGCTCTGCCAAAGCACAAGTAGGTTTGTTTAATCTACAATCACTCTTATGAGAAATAATACGGCTAGACAGATTCCTTCCAGTTTCACCAATGTACGTGGATGGACATTCAGTACATTGAATGCAATAAACAACATCTGTAGTCTCTAGAGTGGTTAGGGGTTGTTTTATTTTGCTATACAGCTGACGTATGGTTTTGATGTTCTTGTTAGCTATTTTGATATTCTTAAAGTCTTTAAAAATCTTAGTGAGTTCAACGGTTAGTTTCGGAATATATGGAAGGGCATAAAAATACACACTTGTTGGAGCAGAAATATTTTGTGCTGAAACATTTCTGCTCTATTTTTCTGAACTATTTTCTGAACTATTTCTGCTCCAACAAGTGTGTATTTTTATGCCCTTCCATATATTCCGAAACTAACCGTTGAACTCACTAAGATTTTTAAAGACTTTAAGAATATCAAAATAGCTAACAAGAACATCAAAACCATACGTCAGCTGTATAGCAAAATAAAACAACCCCTAACCACTCTAGAGACTACAGATGTTGTTTATTGCATTCAATGTACTGAATGTCCATCCACGTACATTGGTGAAACTGGAAGGAATCTGTCTAGCCGTATTATTTCTCATAAGAGTGATTGTAGATTAAACAAACCTACTTGTGCTTTGGCAGAGCATACTATCGATCTAGACCATAAGATAGATTTCAACAATGTAAAAATATTAGCCAGAGAGAAAAATAAATTCAAGAGAACTTTCTTAGAGATGGTACATATCAGCAAGAGTGATAATAACAATCTGAATAAGAGATCTGAGATCCAGAATCTTAGCAAAATTTACAATTTTATATTGACTTTTGACTGAGCTATTTTGCATCTCAGAGTTTTCTTTGTTTCTTACCTTTTTTTTGAAATATCATTATTAATTGAATATTTACGATCAAACTGCAATTACTAATTCAGTTTTGTTTTGTTTTGAGTTGTTTTTTCTAAACCTATTTACTAAATACTATTTTCTTTCGATTGCTTATGTTATAATTTACATTTTTAATTTCCCGCTTAATTTCAAGTTGGTAATACAGTTGGCAGTACTAAAAATTCACTAACAGTATTCTGTTAGACGTTATTTTCAAAGTTGTTTTTTGTATTTTCTCCAAACTATTTAAACAATAATTATCCACTCACTTTCTCTTTCTGCTCGTGAAATGTGACTGAAATCAAGCCTGCAACGACGACTGTTTCAACATGTCGTCCATCATTTTGTTTTTAACTTTTAACGTTTTTAGTAATTTTTAAAGTGTTTTTTAACAGTAACATTTGCAAGTTTAGTTGCAACCTCAGTTTTATCATGTTATTTAACGTTGTTGTTTATGCCACGAATCTTACATTCGGGTAAGTTTTTTATATTTTTTACAGCCTTTTTGGCACCATTCAGTTTGTTACAACATAGTAATTTTCTTTGTAGACCTTGATAAAGGTGGCAAAAAACCACCGAAAGCTTGGATTCAGAATAAATAGTACGCCTTAACAAAGCTCTATTTTTTATTGACTACCACACCCAAAAAGAAAAAAGTATTTACATATATTTTTTCCAAACTAGTCAAAAAACTTTGGACTATATATATATATATATATATATATATATATATATATATATATATATATATATATATATATATATATATATATATATATATATATATATATAAATTATCAACAAAGTGAAAGGATAGGATGTTTGTTAAATGTACTTTACTGTTTCTTTACAAAGATAATCCATTAACAAATAATTTAAACAAATCGATTGGCTTCAAATTTTGTTTTTTTTTTTCGTAAAACTTTAATATATAATATAATAATATAATCTTTATCCATTTTGGGAGACATGATATCAGTATAAAGTTAGAGTAATGGTACGAGTATATTATAAATATTGTTCGAATTGAATTAATAGTGTTTATTTGTTTTTTTTTTTCACTTGTACACTTCGTTATCATTCATTTTAATTTTGTCAATTATCCAATTATTTAGACCTTTTAATCTAAATAAAAAATACCTTGGTGACATTGTTCATGCAGAAATATCTTCTAATTAACATATAATAATATTACTTGTTATAAACCGTAGCGCACACTGGGTATACTAACACCCAAAGGCCGTTACAGTGTCAACTAGAAATGAGTTATATCTGTAAATAAGTTTTCATCTGCCGACAGTGTTTTGCCAACATTAAACAAATGAAAAATGAGGCCAATAAGGTCGTGTAACATGCTGTTATTTTTGCGCTGATGACAAGCTGGTTGACGGCCGGCTCAGTGGTAAATTATTTATTAGAAAAACTGAGTTCAGGTTTCTGGCTGGACTGGGTGTGTTGGGAAATGAGAAAATAATTAAAATGTTTGTCTTTTATCTGCTAACTATATTATTTATTGCAAAGTTTTATTTAAAAACTACGGGAAAACTGATAATAAGTTTTTTTTTTCATTTGCGTTAATTTCGTTATGCACTGCCGTATAAACACACCTTGACTACTTAATATTTATAGTGAGTATATACATAGATATTTATATATATATATATATATATATATATATATATATATATAAATATATATCGTATTTTTCAGTATAAAGACACAAAGTCCATATTCAGTGAAAAGTAAGTACAAGAAAAATTGTAGAAGGCACTTGTTCACAAATTTTAATATCCTTATTTTGTGTACCTTCGATCCACATAAATATAGTAGTGCGATATTTAACTGACGGAACCTAATACAATACTGAGGAGTGGATACTGCTCATTCACAGGTCAATATGATGCACCAACGTATTATTATTTAAGTTGTAGAATTATTTTCTTTTTTTTACTACTACAGTAAACTTTTTATTTTTCGGGTATGCGTCTCTTTAATGTGTGAATTAAAAAAATCCTTGATATCCGTCCTATTATTGATAGAATGTTGATTTTTTTTACGTGAATCTCCAATATGTGTCTTTTGTTGTAATTTTGTTCTTTTTCCAAAAATTGTACATTTTCAAACTCGAATAAATGGCTTTTTTTATTAGAAAATGCTTGGCTAAAACTGTAGTGTTCAATTTTTGGTTTGTACACTATGTTTGTGAGCAAAAACACTTTTATGTAGATATTGGTGTGCTTTCCCAATATGTATATACCATTAATTTTATAATGCAACTGCAGTCTTTACAATTAATTTCTGATGATCTTTATTTACATTGGGTTTAAATTTTGAAAAATATTTTCCGGATGTTTTGACGATATATGTCCAGCCTTGATACCATAATAATTATTTGTCAAAATTTTTGTTTTTTTTTGTTTTGTTTATCGGCTGGTAATTTACAGTAACTAATTCGATTTGCTCGAATAGATCCCAATGAATAAATACCCCTTGCACGAAAATACACTAGCAGTGGCAATGAAGTGTAAAAAATCGAATGAACAAATGTAACTTTTGAAGTCAGGGATAGTCTGCGACAATCTAATACCTATATTTGATACTGAACCTAGATCAGGATTTCCTGGTAGGATGACGTTATCACCAGCTCCATTATAAATTTCAAATCTGTAGGAGTATCCGTACGAATCGCATAGGATAAATAATTTTATTCCACATTTATGGAGTCTATTAGGCATTTTTTGGCGTAAATGGTGTTGCATTTCTCTTTTTGTTGAACACATTTGCTCATCCACGCAAAGACTTGTCTTTAGAACGTAATAAAAACGTTCATTTATTTTCTGTGAAATTGTCCAGATACAAAACAAAGGATCATATCCTGGTTCGCCTTTTTTTGCATGTTGTTGTGCTTCAGTAAAACATAAATACTTTTTGATGTTCTTAAATTGCCTACATGTCATTATACTGCGAATTTGTTCAAATGCGTTTGTGCTGCAATAGCTTTGTAAACGTAGATATATGTACAAAGAAATGTATAACAGTAAGATGCCACAAAGAAGTGGCTTAAGAACAATATTGCAATAACCTGCAGTAGTAAATCCACCAGCAGTTGGATTCGAAAGAGAGCCATCATGTTCTACTTCTGTTAATTAGCTGTTGATGAAATGGCTGCATACCAGTCATAATAGATGGTGTGGTGTTGATGGAATAGTTAATTTATCGATACTGTCTGCTTCATCAATACTGCTAAAATTCAGTGGCAAATTAGCATTTATGAAGTCATCCGTGGAATTTGCAGCATCCATTTTCTTGAGGCAATGAAACACAGAGGACTGACTAGTATCACCATATTCGGATTGTAGCGACTCTTTAAGACGAAATTCGGGACCTCCCATACTATCATTACTATCAAAATCACCATTGGTGTCAGATGAATGATATTCTAATGAATCCAATATTTGAAATACTTCTTTATCGGTCATTTTAGAAAGATCGTATACTTTACGACGGAGATCCATATCTACCATAAAATATGTCAGGTGATATTTATCTGCAAAAACAAAATACGTTACAAGAAAAAACTTGACATATACCGATATGACCGTCTGTAGATAAGCATCAATTATAAAGCTAAGAATTATAGTAGTTTATTTATTTTTCTAAAAGCAACAAAATGAAAAATTATTTTGCTCCAAAAAATACGTTACAAAAAAAAATTGACGTTAACCGTTATGACCTTATGCAGACGGTCATCAATTATAACGCTAAAAATTAAAGTAGCTTATTAATTTTTCTAAAACCAACAATACTTTCCTAAAATAGATATTATAATGTACTTACAGTAAATTTATCAGCAAAATATAGACATTAAAAATTACTCTTTTTTGCATATTTGAAACAGATCACAATAATTTATTCACGTATTTTGACGAAGGGCTACAAGAAACTGCTTGTACCTACTAAACGGGATAGCGAGCAAGGTTCAAAAGCTTATCAGTGTATACCAGGAAAGGTCAATTAAAAATGAACAATACCATTTAATTATTAGGTATTGTCCATTCTGGATTTAACTAGAAAAAAGTGAACACCGTCTACAGACTACAGAGGGTCATAACGGTTAATGGGTTAACATATATGTGGCAAACACACCAATATCTACATAGATGGTTTTTTGAACACAAACATAGTGTTCAATCCAAAAAATTAGACGCTATAGCCTTAGCCAAGCATTGTCTAGAAAATAGCCATATCTTTGTGTTTTGTGTAAAACTTAGAGGTCGCTGGTTAAATGAATTTAAAATAGTAATTAAAAAAATTCAATATTTTGACTGTAAATAAATTTGGGAAAATGACAAATAATAATTGTAAATAAAAACGAACATTAGCTGGTTTTTACTCATTGCTGTTATCTGTAAAAAGAATGGGACTTACCTTTAAATTATTGGTGTATTAATCGGAGCCAGTGGGCAGTATTGTAAGACGTTGCGATGCTCGGCCGAGGCTCAAAAAAAATGACGAAACCGATTAACTGGATGCTTTTTGCGCTATCTCGATAGAAAATGTGTCTTCAGATGGCCAGAAAAACCTCTGGACGTTCTTAGGTAGTCTATAGGACAAGTGCCCCGCATAAATCAGCGCTATTGTATGGCGCGTTTGAATGGCGATAATCTAACTTAATGGTCACCAAAATATGATATTTTACAGCGTTTTGTGTGCTATCGACATAATTTCCAAAATAACAAAAGAAGTCAAATTCTTTGAACTGAAAACAGACACATGTGCTAACCAGTTTAATAATGACATTTTACTGAATAGCAGACAATAATATATATTAAAGCAAATAAGTAGTTTGAATATACCATTAAATAAGATCACATTATAGTGCAGTAATAAAAGTAAAAAAATGTAAAATATGAAAATATATACTAAATACTTTCCCAAACACTTTGATTTTAGAGCAGGTAGATCAACTATTGACCATATGTTTAGTGTTACCCACCTTATCGAAAAAAAGTAGCACGAAATGACCCAAAACATCTTCTCAACGTGGACCTTAAAAAAGCTTATGATAGTGTGCTACAACGAAAACTCTAGGGAGCTCTCGAGAAAACAAATATTAGGGTAAGCTTAGTCAAGGCTATTCAAGACCTCGAAAAGAACAACAAAAGTAAAATACAGAAAGGTCAGGAGGTATCCAAAGATTTCACTATCTACAAAGGACTCAAACAAGGATGCTGCGTGTCTCTTACTTTGTTTAAGATTTACTCGGAACAAGCGATGATTATTAACAACCGGTTAACCTACAAAATGGACAATTACCAACCTGTTGAACAGGCTGGCTTCCGCAAAGGATATAGTACATCAGACCATCTGCTGACAATAAGAACATTGATAGAGAAGGCAAATGAATACCAACTGCCCGTACTTCTTGCCTTCGTCGACTGTGAAAAGGCGTTTGATAGTATCGATATGTGGGCCATATTGAAGCTAGTAATAATTATAGAATAGATTCGAGATATAAGCAACTAATACATAATATATATGAAAATGCAACTATGATCGTACAACTAGACGAAAATACAAATCCCATCCCCATTAAGAGAGGAGTGAGACAAGGAGACGTAATATTGCCAAAGCTTTTCAACCTAGCCCTAGAAGACGTCTTCAAAACTACAAATTGGTGAACCTATGGCATTAACGTTAATGGCAACAAGTTAAACCACCCCAGATTCGCTGACGACGTAGTGATTATAGCGAGCACATTCGAGGAACTGCAAATTATGATGGGGGAACTAGCAGCCAGCTCCCAATACGTCGGTCTAAAATTGAATATGAAAAAAACAAAAATAATGACAAACACAGATGACCCCAGACGTATTACTATAAATGGCAGCGAGATAAAACAGATCCAGGAATATATCTACCTAGGCCAAATTCTGAGACTTGACAAAGAGAACCAAAGTACGGAAATTACTAGAAGGGCAAGACTAGCATGGGCAGGATTTGGAAAACTTAGTTGGATACTTAAGAACCGCAAAATACCCCAATACTTGAGGAGCAAAGTGTTCAACCAATGCATCCTTCCTATCATGACATATGGATGTCAAACCTGGACTCTAACCAAGGCAAACATGAATAAACTAGCCACAACAAAAAGAACAATAGAAAGAGCAATGTTAAGTATACGACTGTCAGATAAAAAGAGGAACGACTGGGTAAGATCCAAAACAAAAGTCGAGGACATAGCAACAAAAATTGCCAAACTTAAATGGAGCTTTGCGGGCCACACTGCTAGACAAAAAGACCAACGTTGGAATATTACAATACAACATTGGAGACCTTACGAAAGTAAACGACAAAGAGGAAGACCACAGATGAGATGGGTTGATATTAAAATAATAGCCGGAACAAATTGGAAATATGTTGCTTAGGATAGAGGCCGATGAAAGGAGTTGGGAGAGGCCTATGTCCAAACAGGGACGACAGAAGGCTAAGAAGAAGAAAGAAGCGATGAAAACGTGGAAAAGAAAATGCAGAAACATGAGAATTCCTCTAAACGACCCAATATTGTACACATTGAGTTTTGCAAACGACCAGGTAGTGATTGCCCAAGACTATGAAGACCTCGAATATATGACCCGTAAACTTATCGAAGAGTATGAACTATGGGTGCTAGAAGTAAATATCAAGAAAACTGAATACATATGTATTGGGGGAATTCAACAAAATCTAATCTTGGAAGAAATACAGCGAGAAATAAATCACTGTCAAAAGTACAAATATTAATTCATACAAATATTTAACGATGGTAAATTAGACGAAGAAATTAAACATAGAAATAACCAGATAAGACAAGCCATTAGGGAATTAAATAGTGTACTGTGAGACAAAACAATCTCCAAAGAAAACAAACACAAAATCTATAACAGCATTATAAAAAGTATTGTTACATATGGAAGTAAGGTATGGCCACTGAAAGGAAAAAACTTAAAAGCAATAGAAGCAACAGACTCGGACTTCTGGAGAAGCGCGGCTGGAAAATCGAGATTTGACAGAGTTAGAAACGAAAGAATACGAGAAATTATGAGTGTTAAGCACATTATAACCGATAACATCAGAATAAATCAACTAAGATGGTATGGGCACGTCCAAAGAATGGATGAACACAAAATACCAAAGAAAGTATTGAACTTTACACCACATGGAAGAAGAAAGCAAGGTAGACCGAACAAGTTCGAGAGAAGGAATCGATAAAGACTTAAGGGAGAGGGGAGTTAAAGAAAACTTTTGGAACGACCGAGATAAATGGAGACTGGAAATCAGAAAACGGCGTAGAAAGTTATAAACTAATTGATTGATTGATTGATCTAACCACATCTGTTGCCTTGCTCTACTTGAGCTGTTCTCTTTTAATAGGCTTATAGAACTACTTGCTTATTTGGTGTTTCATATCATTTCAATAACTATGGTTTTTAGGTTTTTAAAGTACAGTGGCACGTCTCTTCTGAGATGCTAATAGATTCAGTAATGAGGGTGTAGCTTTTATTAAAATATTTTTACCCGGTTTTAAGTATAGCCTTCAATTCCCTTGTATGCATTCATTGTTATGATATAGTTTAAATATTGTAATAAACGCGGATGGAATAGAAGAACTAGAAATTAAAAAAAAATAGTAAAGGAAAACAAAGCTTACTCTTCACTCGCCCATATGTTCCGCTCCAAAACACTCACTGGAAATTGAAAAACAGTTTTTAAAAAACTGTTATCAGGCCAAAAGTATATTATGAATGCGAGACATGGGTGACAACAGAAGTCACAAAACGAAAGCTGAAAGCTGAAAGTCTTTGAAAGAAAAGTCCTAAAAGAGATATTTGGACCTATTAACGAAAACGGAGTATGGAGATCAGGTACAAACATGAACTCTACCAGCCGTTCAAAGAGACATCGATCCCACAATTCGTTAAACTTTAGAGACTTTGATGGGCTGGTCATGTAGTGAGAATGAAGACCAGAAGATTGCCAAGAAGAGCTCTAGATAGTAAAATGTAGGGCGTAAGACTAGAAGAAAGGCCAGGAAAAAAGTGAAAGGATGAAGTAGCTAAGGACGCGCAAAATTTTCTAGACATAAGAATAAGAAACAGGAGAAGATCGGTGCAGGACCGGCAAGTTTCGAGGCATAGTTTGGAGGAGGCCAAGGCTCAATTTGGCTGTAGCATCGTTGGAGAGAGAGAGAGAGAGTTTATATGAGGGGTCTAGATTCAAAACCTGACATTTCCACTTAATGTCATTTTAAGTAAACTAAAAAAAAAACAATTTACAGCTTTACTTTTTAATATATTTTAGATTTTTTTCTTCTGTCAATTTTTAATAACAATTAAAATAATCCTGTTATAAATTTTAAAATATATAGGATAAGCGTAAAAACTAGAGAAAAAGGAATAAAAATTGGAAATGTCCATTTTTGCATCCAAACTTCTCATTTTTATGTCCCTAAATATCTATATATGACTGGAGAAAGTATATGGGTAATAAAATAAAAGAAAATACTCATTCATAGGAAAGGATTTATTTTAAATTAATATATTAAACACAAAAACTAGGAATAAATTCCGTATGTTCAGATATTGGATCATTAAAATCCTACGTATGCCGCTCATTCTCGTTTAAAGCTTTGGCATAGAATTTGCTCCTCCAAATGCATAGCTCCTACATTTGCTTCCAGTTTGTACCGAAATCTTTGTTTAGTAGCTTATTTACATCTTTAAGTTTTACTTCTTTGGCCTTTACACCTGGAGGTAAAACTGCAAAATTTTGTACCAGTCAATGCTTTACCTTTCTTGGTTACTGATAATGCTGTTCCAGTGCCAGATTTGTAGAACATCTCTCCTTAAACAATAATTTTTTGTCCTCACAATCTCTTCTGTCGTAATATTGTAATTCTTGACGATTTGCTGATTTGGAAATGCCAATTCCATTTTTTCTGTTGTCCAATCCATTACTTAAAATTCTTAATATTTAATTACGGTTGTATATTTAGAAAATGTATCAAAATATTATTGAGATCCATGTGTATGTAAACACATTGTCTTTGGTAAGTTTTACTTTTGAAGAGCCTTGTACTATTGTAAAATTATATACCTAGAGTTGTCTCGAATAGTAGGCTGCCTGATCGGGTAGTTTTGGTAAGGGCATATTTTTCTGACAGTCAAAACTAAAAGTATAAACACTGGAACTTTCATGCTTTAGTATATCAAAGAAACTTATAGCTCTTTATTTATGCAGCCGAAATTCTTCTTGTTCATTCTCGCAGCGTTTAATAGTTTCTCTTAATCAAAGACAGGTAGAGCAGACATCTGCAGCAGGTAAACCAAACTCAATATTATACACTTCTTCAAGAAATTAACGCACCACTTTTAAATATAAAAATATTTTATAAGCGTTAATAAAAATTTCCATTGTAATGTTATATTTTGCAAGCCCCTTGTATATGCTATTCGTACACTGTATATTTACTGACTGTGTTTTATCGCTATAGTTTTTTTTGCAACAAAACAAAAAGAAGTAACAAATGTACTAATTCTATAAATATACTAATTTCCAAGTGTTCACGAATTTTATTCGGCTACTGTTTAATTGTTGATTATTGTTAATTGTGTTTATTATAGAGCGTCAATAACGTAATTTAACCCGAGATGAATGTGCCCAAGCAGTGATACTATCGGAAGAAGGTTGGAGTTACCGAAGAATTGGTCGTCAGTTTAATGTGTCCCACACATCCGTCTCACGGGTGTTAGAAAAATTCCTCGAAACAGGGGATCATACTCGCAGACCAGGGCAAGGACAAAACCGGGTAACTACCCCTATTCAAGATCGATTTTTAAGAATTTCTGCTCTTCGACAACGTTTTGTAAAACATCGAAGTCTACAAATTCAGCTTCAAGACATGCATGCTATACAAATTAGTACTGAAACTGTTCTCCAGCGACTGAGGGAATACAACTTAACACCTAGGATTGCCGCCCGAGGTCCTCTATTAACTCCAGAGCATCGAAGGGAGAGACTACATTTTGCCAGAGAACACGTTAATTGGTTAGAGGCTGACGGGGAACGAGTGCTATTTACTGATAAATGCCGATTTTGTTTGTACAATAACGACAGACATGTTCGTGTGTTGCGACGACCCAACGAACGATATGCTCAGTGTAACTTCTCACACACCACCACCATTTTTTGGTGGCAGATCCATTATGGTGTGGGGTGGTATTTCTTTGACCGCACGTACGGTCCTAGTGGTTATACAAAATGGAACTGTTACAGATGAAAGGTACATATTGGAGATCCTGGGGCAACATGTAGTACCATTCGCACCTTATACCGGTGAAAATTTCTTACTAATGCAAGATAATGCCGGACCTCACGCTGCACAGATCGTCAGAAATTATCTAGAAGAGGTAGAAATTAACACTATAGAATGACCAGCACATAGTCCGGATTTAAATCCGATTGAAAATCTCTGGGATATCCTTGGTAGGCGATTAAGAGCGACACCGATCCAACCAAACAACTCACAGGAAGTGGGAGAGAGGCTGATCCAGATTTGGAGAGAACTAGACCAAAATGAAATACGGCAATTAATTTTATGTATGGGCCAACAATATGAGGCTGTTATACGTAGTAGAGGTGGAAATACTCGTTATTAAGACTTTTTTCATATTTTAGTTTACTTTTCTTATCATTATTTTTTTCTCTCCTGTACTTCAACATTTTCTTACGATTAGACAAATTGTTATAATTACTAATAAAATGTAGAATAAATCTGGTGAAGTTTTATTTTTTATTCTTTGCAGTTTACAAATAAAATTGATTTATTGAAGTGGTGCGTTAATTTCTTGGAGAAGTGTATTTTGTGTTAAATATATTACGAAAAAAACAATCTTTTACTTTCTTTTCGTTAGTGACTAATTTATTGTACAACGACACAGTTTCTTAATATTAAGCTCTGAATCTAAGTACACTCTTACCCTTGAGAATGATCTGCAATAATGTGATTCGTTACATTTAAGTGATTCGATAAATTCCTGAATTTCTTTTCTGTGAAACGAGATGAAAAATAGTTATAAAAATAGTTACCAATGTTAGGTATAATAATATTTTTACGCGTGATAAATGATTAAACATATACAATTTTAATTATATATATTATTTTGTTAAATACATGAATAAAACACTAAAAAATTTGCATACATTTATAACGGCAAAAACTTTCGAGTCATATAAAAGAAAGTTACAGATTATTGAAGCACTTGGCAACGTCGTCTAATATTTTGCTCATATTTGTGTTAATCACCGAGTTAAAATGTGTTGTAAACGGTTGTAACCTAAATATATTTAATTGCCGCCAAATATTATTGGTTATGTTCACAATACTGTTTTATATTTTAAAAGTTTAAAATCTTACCTTGAAACTTTTTGTTTTGTTCTTTTCCAAGGACTAGGATCGCATTTTCTTTTCCTTGAATCGCTGGTTGAAACGAGTGCAGGTTGTTTCCATTTTTTACACTCTCTGCTTATATTTAATAATACTAACAGTGTTGCCAAGCGACAGTTAATGGAAATGTCCCGTTTTGAATCTCAAGCGTTGGAGGAAAAGTCCACTTTTGCATCTGAACCAATTCTTTCACACCAAATTACTACTAGGAGCTGTCCACTTTTGCTCTTTATCAAACTGTTAATATATGGATCTTAAGTCACTGATAACAGGGATGTATTAACTAATTTTTTCCAAAAAGTGGAAATGTCCGGTTTTGCATCTAGACCCCTCATACATTGTTGCTGTTTAATGTTTAGATTATTGTTCCACATAGTTAGTATAGAATTCTTAGTATTTATATTGGTTTTTCCGTTAAATAAATAAAAAGAACAAAATAAATAAAAAAAAAATGTTTTGTTTTTTGTTAATGTGAAAAAAACTTCTCCTCCTACAGACATACTTTAGTTTATTCGTTCAATTTTTTTTGGTTTTAAAATTCCATAAAAGTAGGTACTACAGCGTTGATCAATTTTCAAATAAAAGTCAACAAAAGATCTAATTAGGTTTACCAACTTTAAAAATGAATCGTATACATCTTTGTGAAAAAACATGAAAAAGACTGGTATTTGTGCATCACGACAAAGGCATTCATTTGTTCCAATAAAACAACTTTGATGTATACTAACGTTAGTATCATAACAATATTCATGAAACGCAGAATAATGCATTTACTATAATGATATTTGCCGTATCGCTTTGTATTTATCTCATTTGACAATATAGAATATTGGATTATTGCTAATCATGTTCAAAATCATGTTCGGTTCATCATTGTGTAGCTATTTCTACCTTTAAAATTAATTAGAGAACATTATTGTTGCTTTTACGAATTTTAAGTTGTAACGTCGTTAAAAGTAAATATAATTTTATGAAATGTTATTATAGCTATTTAGAGGCACTTCGAATTCAGTGGCAAAATATTTTTTAATTAGAAAATCGCTAACAAAATTTCTGATCATGATAAAAACGTCAAGCTAAATAGAGTATTAACTTCACAACCAAAAAATTTGGTTCAGAATTCTACCAATATTAAAGTTTGTCTTCAAACTGACACTGTCTTTTTTTATTTATTTTTTTTTAAATAACTAATATTTATTTGTTAAATAGTTGCAGTAAAACCAATAATCAGCTATTACCAGTTTACCATAGCAGTTTTTAACTATGCCTTCTCAAACATTAAATAATAATACTTGTATCGGCATGTAAGTAATATTTTTATTATTTATTTATTTATTCAGTTTCAGTTTTACTAGATTGTTTTTCACTTAAGTGTTATTCTGTTTATTTAATAATTTTCAAGTCATATTTAAACACATATAATATATTGGCATCATAATTGCTGTATTTTTATTTTATTTATCGTATGGTATACAATAAAAACACATATTTAAAAATCAATATAAAACGTTACATGGAGTATTACAAACGAACATCTAATGTATTATTAATATAGCGTAAAACATTTTCGGTCGCATTCAGGAACTCATCGAAAACTCCAGGGAATCGCCTTTGGGGACATTCTTTAACAATGTGACGGACGGTATGTCGTTGCGCACCACAGTCACACTTGGGAGTAAGGGTTTTTCTCCATCTGTATAAACTGTCAGCACATCTACCGCTGCTTGTTCTTATTCTGTTTAGCGTTGTCCATGTATTGCGAGTCAGTTCAAGGCCTGGCGGTTTCTGATCGATACAGGCCATTTGGTGTGCTGCCTGGGGTAAGTCTCTCTCCCAATGTTTCGCCAATCGTTGGTGAGACTGAAATGTTCCTGATGTTAGGAGTTAGGAGTAGGCTCTTAGCAATTGAGGATATCTGGAGCGCAGTCTGTTTATTTGGATATCAATCTTATCATGGTGGATGGGTAGTTGATGGTTAGCCTCGATTTTTCGATAATATCTGAAAAGATAATGACTTCTTTGCAGTGTAATGTGACTCATAATGGGAAGCCAATAGATCGGTGTGGGTCTAATTGTACCTGAGATCATTCGCATTGTGTGCTTTAATTGGGTGTCAATAATATTCGTGTGTTTGCTATTGAGCCATACCGCGGAAGCATTTTCATCCACCGAGTATACAAGTCCGAGAGAGAAAGATCTGAGTACGGAGGCTGAGGACCCTCATGTAGTGCCACATAGCTTTTGGACTATATTATTTCTCGTTTTTAGTTTTGCTGTCGTTCTTTATAGATATTTTTTAAAACCTAATGTTCTGTCCACAGTCACTCCAAGATATTTTGGTGTTGAGTTATGAGTGAGCAGTCTGTTTTCAAAGTGAACAGAGAGTTTATTGTTGGCTTGGGCAATATTCAGATGGAAACAGCACACTTTGGTTTTCGTTGCATTGGGCCGTAGCCTCCATTTGCGAAAGTTTTTTCCCATAATGGCAAGGTTATCCGTTAGTATTGTTTCTGTGATATCCATGTTAGTATCCATGACACTTTTAAAATTGCCCATTGTGACTTAAAAATGTCTGACGATGAGCATGTTATCAATGAGTTTAGTTACCTTTTGACACGGAGTGGTACGGATTAGTTTGCAGATTAGTCCTTGTCTCCAGACAGTATCGTATGCAGCTGATAGGTAAATGAAAGCAATGGATATTTTTTGCTTTCTTTGAAAACCTGCTTTAATATGTGTTGTTAAGGATAGGATCTGATCTGTGCAGCTGCGGTTAGGTCTGAACCCTGCTTGTTCAATAGGTATCAATTCAAATATGTTTCTACTAATTCTGTTGTAGATTAAGCGGCGTTCGAACAGTTAATAGACACAGCTCGGCAAAGCAATCGGTCGGTAGTTTTGGGACTGATTATTTGCCTTTCCTGATTTTAATATGGCTATAATGGAGGCCTTTTTTAGTGAAGGGGGGAATGCGGGCATGCAGACTTTAGTATTTTTAGTTCTTGTTTGACTTTGGTAGTGTGATCACGATCTCTAGGTGCTCTTGAGGTTGCAACAATGTAGACGACTTCTCTGTTGGGAGCTATTGGAATCTTGTCTCTAGTTGGGAGTCTGCTACTACCAAGTTTTCTAAGTAAAGACCATGCTTTTCTGCTTGATTTACTAAAGTCTTATTCTTCCACAGTGTTCATCTATTTTTGTCGTGTGGCTGCATCCAAACTGTGCGTAGTTTGTCCGCAATTTCTCGGTTTTGGCTTTTGTTGTATTCTTGATACAATTTTCCACATTTTTCATCCCATCATGGGACATACTCGTTACGATATCCTCTGGGTATAGTTTTCTTCGCTGTAGATATAACCGCGCCAACAAATCTCATGTAGTTTGTACGTGTTGGGGGTATCCATCCCAGACATTTGTCCAATCTCTCAGTAAAAGTCAGCCAGTCTGGTTATTGAAAGTTCCACCTAGGTCGAGGAAAAGATGATATTATTGGTATTTTGATGCCAATTTCTATTACAACTGGTCTATGTTGGCTATGTGGAAAATCTGTGAGTACTGTACGTGAAGCTGCCAGTGGTTGATTGTTTTTATTTGTAGAAATGTGTATTCTCGCCTTCAGGCTGCAGATCGAAAAGTTTCCCGATCTTTAGCGTCAAAGACTAAATCAGTGTCAGCTTCTTCGCTTTAGTTTATTAAAACCTCGCCGTTTTTTTACATTTATTTTTAGTGATTACCCTCTGTCCAATAACGACAGAGTGTAGTGACGAAATCATGTCACGATGACGATGTCTTAAGACAAAAAAAATGTATTTCTTTCAAACCAAAAGTTTTACGGAAATTAAAAAAAAGGAACGAAGTAAAACACACAATATTTTTGAAAAACATGGAATGCCGACGACAATACTGTCATCAAATACGAAGTTCATAACCATCCGCTTCCATAAACCAAGAATTATGCAAGAAGCCGTAGAAATTGAAAAAGGGCCAAATTGTCTAAATAAAAGAGATGACAGCATACGGTTAACTCGACATGCAGACCTCTTATAAACAAAATATCATCCGCTCCACCCGTCAATTAAAACCTACTGTCAGAAATATTTGCGTCAGCTTCTGCGCCAATACTCGCGCCAATCCTAACGCTATCTTCTACGCAAACCTGCATCCAAAACACGTCACCATCAACTGTATAAATGAACTGTCTTCTATTCCCAGTAGCAGTAATGTATTGATTAGTAATTAGTGTAGTAGTGCCTTGGGGCTTAAGAGACTGAGACGTAGGTAGCCTTGAAGAAGACTTTAAAGAGGATGTAGAAAGCTCGGCGCAATGATAATCGATGCGGTTCGACCTGGAAGACTGTTAAGTTTAATATTAATTCTTGTAATAGGATTAATCTTGGCTCTGCGTTTAGTATATATATGTTCAAAGAGGGGAAATAACTGGGTAAACAGTTGATAGACAAATTATACTTTTTTTACTATAGGTATTCGATATATTTTGCCTATTTTCTTAGGCATCATCAGGGAAAGCTACAATGATGGTCATTAGGTATCTTTTAAATAATATGACGAATGAGTTTTTTATTTACTAAGTAAGAATGTTTGTCAAGATGTTTGAAATTTAAGCAATTATAGATAACAATAACTACAAACCAAAACTAACATCTTAGTTCTCTGTTATCCTTATTGCCTTTTTTTGTGTATAAAAATTTTTCACTCTTTTTTCCTAGCTCCCCTTGTAGGTATCGATTAAATATTTCTCTTATGATTAAAGCTAGGTTGTCTGAACTTATTTAAAATTAAGTCTGCAGGACTGCTCTCTGGGTTGAAAGTAGATCCATATTTTAACAGTTATTACTTTTTTATTTTTTATGGACAAATCTTCACTGGCTCGTCACTTCTCTTCGTTATGATACAGTAGGCTATTATATTCAGGTCTTCAGGTGTTCTACTATTTTTACTTTTTTTCTTTTTCTGGATAAATATTTTTTATAAAGCAGTATAAGTGTTTAGATAACAGGTATGTAATTCCTGACACTTCTTTTTCCACTTTCTCCTTAGCTTGTATCATCGTAGAATTAAATTGGGATACAGTATCTTTGTATTTTTTCGTGTGTTTTTCTATTTTGCAGCTTTAACACCTATAATATAATTGTTGTTTCTTTTCTTTTAATTCTTTAAGTTGAGTGTCTTATCCTCATCAGACCAAATTATTAAATAAATAACCACTTAAAATACTTAATTTTTAATAAACTGAGCTCCATTTGTAAATACACAGTTGACATTTTGACAATACAATTGCCAATAAATTAAAAATTGAAATAAAACTATAAGGCCAAAAATATATAATACTTCGTTAAGACTTTCCAATTAGAGGAATTTTGGGCAAAATCTTTAAACAAATATTTCCATATTGCCAGTCCGCATTCTATAATAAGATATGCGGTTTGTACAATTATAGAATTATATCTTCGCGCATTAACGGCACGAAACAAAAGCATTTGTGGGAAATTAATAGTAATAAGACCCATCAACCAATTTTCAGATATATCTTGGTCATGCAAGCTTCTGAGCAATAGACTTTTAACAATAAGTTCTCACGATACCTGCTGAACGAGGAAATATTTGACGCTACACGATGAGACCTATTTATTTTATTATTTATGTTCAAACGAAGTATTTTCTATAATATATATTACATTATATATATATATATATATATATATATATATATATATATATATATATATATATATATATATATATATATATATATATATATATATATATATATATATATATATATCACCGAAAAATAAAAATATTTCTCTATGTATGACATCATGTGTGTGGAGGGATATAATGGCATTAGACAAAAATGTCTCCCTAAAACTTTGTTATAAACATATTCAAATGTTTATTTTAGATTCTTTTATAAAATTAATTAAAATATCTATATTGATATGATAATGGATCAAGAATAAAATAAATTTTTGTATGCAAAAAACCACGAGATCATTAAATATTCACCCTGTTTAAGAATTTGTAAATATAATAATTATTTATAATTAAGAAATGTTTTTAGAGAAAAGTGGACTTCAATAGTGAATAGTTTCTAAGAACAATTTGTATAGGAAAAACATTTCGCTATTATTTAGAAAGTATGAAATATTGTTTAAAATCTTACAAATGTTTTGTATCAGATAAAAATTTCAAATTTATGTTTGATAGACAATGGTTTGTATGATGTATGTATATTATTTTTGTTCGAAGTTAATGCTATGAATAAGACGTTATCTTTTACAAATACGGATTTGCCTGTAGACACAGAAGAAAGGATAGTTGGTATTTATTATCTATATACCCTATGTGTATAGGGTAAATGCATATAAGAGTACGCACATTAAACGTGCGACAGTTTTTTTATTTTTACGAAAATGAACTATTTACCATTCCTCACATTGTTAATCAACCATTTAAAAAGATGTTGTAGAATAGTTTTAAACCATGTTTGTATTCAAATAGGAAATATTTAATTTTGTTTGCGAAGCTGCTAATGCGTACTCTTATACACAAATTTGCATAAGAGTACGTATCTATATGTTAAAAAGTACGCACATTACTGAAGTGTATAAAAATATTAAGCCATTTCAAAAATCAAACTTTGTTTCTAAAATAAACGCAACACAAATACATAAAAAAAAAGAAATATGAAAAGTATGTTTTAGAACTCATTTTTATTTCATCTTTAAATCCATTGCTACTCCTTACAGTTAAAACACATGAAGTCTCCTGTTACGTAAGTCGTAAGATTCTTGCCACCAATTCTTGCATTGAAAGCACATGATCCAGTCTTCAACAGTATTTGAATATAATTCATTACATCCTGGGCACGTTACATCAAGATCATTTTCTTTATTCCCTTTTTGAACTTTGCGCAATGATTTACTACAACTAGGCACTAATTTTCTTTTTTTCGTTCTGTCTTCTTTTTTTTATTCTACTTCTTTGGTTTTTTCCAAATTCTCAAGTTCTTGTGTATATGGGCGACTGGAAAGTATTTCGGACTTTTGAGATTTTGTTTTGCATCGATTAGGCTTTTGTTTCATTTTGGGTAATGGTAAAATCTCTGCCGCTGACAATGACATTAAGCTATTAGTGCTAGCTTGTGATGATATTATTACACCATCTTCGCATTCGATATCAAGATTAGCCACATCGAGAGGCGTGTAACGTGAAAAGAGATTAGATCATCTTCATTCTCAGGCTGCTTTGAATTAGGTATTACTTCAGATGGTATTGGAAGCTGAAGTCCATTATTTTCTTCTTCTACACGGATTCCATTTGAAGTATTATCTACTACCGCGCTTACTGGATTGTCTAAAGGTAGGTTGGTAACATAGGAGGGGGCAAAATCCATGTCATGAAGCTGATCAGGGTTAAAGGGATATATTCCCGATGCTTTAAAAGAATTTTCGGCCTTCTGAATATTTGCTACAGAACCATAAGCAGTACTATATAATCAAGCAACTTGAAATTGTGTAATTACTTTACCTAGATTACTTACCATCCACTTGTCACATTCCCTACTGTAGGTTTTTGAAAGGACCAAAAAAACCAATATCCAGTGGCTGTAGTTTATGGCTTGAATAAGGCGGTAGAGAAGTGATTCTCTCGGCAATATTTTATAGCTTGCAGGTCACGATGAGAGCTGTGATTGTCGAGAATTAAAAGAACTTTGTTTTCAGCACTGGGTTTGGCAAACTTAAAATGGAATAACCACTTACAAAAAAGATCCGTGTTGATATATCCAGATTCAGAAATTAATTTCAGAGTTTCACATGGTGAATTTAAAAACAGTCCTTCCTTCATTCTTTTTCTGGGGAATATAAGAGCTGGACGAATACAGTTACCTGTAGAGTTTATGCAACATACAGCCGTTACAAGTTGTCCACGATCTGCACTAGCTACCTTCCCTACAAGTTTCTTTCCCTTGCCCGCTAATGTCTTGTAACTTACTAGGCACGGTTGATAAACCCGATTCGTCCATGTTACATATTGAACTTGGAGTATATTGCCTTAGTTCATGAAGATTTTTAAGGTTATCGTAAAATCTTGTTATTTTTTTTTTATTAAAACCATTCGGGCCATCGAACATTTTTCTGGCTGTCGAAGCGCAATTTTGTTCCGCTGATAAAATCCTCTTACTCATGATTCACCAGCCATTTGTAGATTTTTATTAAAATGATGAGAAAGATTATTAGATTCGGCAAATTTATACGCTGCTATTTGCAATTTTTTTTGTAATTCCATAAAACATCTAATCTAATTCTCGTATCTGTTGTGCTAAGTCGCTTGGAATATCGCTTTGAAATCGTCCCAATGATTTTGGTACATTTCCACACTTTAATCTTTTTTTTAACGTAGCCTCATTTATTCCCATATTATCACTCGCTACACTTTTTTTACTACATCCTGCTTCTAATTTTTGCTATATTTCTCGTAAGTTTTCTTTAGTAAAAATTAACTTTCTATCGGTTTCCCTAGTATGATAATAAAGTATGGTAATCCCTAGAAGAATCTTTTGTGTAAATGGTTTTTTTTTTATTTTTCGTAAAAATATTAAACCTTTTTTTTGCAAAGCCCGCAACGAGATTATCTTCATCTATCATTCTATCATTTTTTTCTCTTATAGAAATCCACTAAAGACTAATGTTTTGGTCACAGTGGTCGACGCCACCCATAAAAGGATTGTATTGCTTTAAAATATTGGGTTGAAGAGGTTTAATTGAAAAAATGTGTCTTTTCTCCTGATCGTAAAACCGTTTGACTAGGCGATATGGTGTTTTATTGAATAAAATTTAGATGCAATTGTAACGACACTATTGTCGTGTCGACAAACCGCCATTCCTGTGTTTTTATCGAATCTGCAGTTCCCTTTTTTTTTTGATAGCTGTTTGATAGTGTTCTATTGTATCTTATTGTATCTGTACTAAAACGACCTCTAGTTTTTAACACATTTAGTAGTTGCATGAATGAGAAAAGGTAAACAAAAAAAATGAATCTCGTTTTTTGCCAGCATGATTGAAGCACATTTTGTATGGGGCTGGTATTTGCATTGAGTTTCCCTAATACGGTGTAAAGTGTAAACCATACAAAATATTCTTGACGGAAAGTACACATATAAAGCTTATAACTCAGCGAATGGGTTTATTTCATGTAAATTGTTTCGTAGGGTGCCTTCCAAAATATGGTACCATAGCTTCATCGATGCAATGTTCTTGTTCGAAAGGAGCGTGATTTAAAAAATTTGCATTGAATGCATCATATAATGGCCATATTTTAACAAACTTGTCTGTTTTGTCCAAACTATTATCAGCACACACATGAAATCTATCCCTCGATAGAGCTTCAGCGACTTTTTCATTATGACTCACCACTTGCAAAAATATCTAAATTAGGATCTGTCATCTCTGATAGACCAGTGGCGGGTACATCCAGAAGACATGTGAGGAAGTTTACTCCTCCTCATTACAAGGATGGCACCGTAGACCAACCGATAATCCAAGCAGATTAACGTGCCTTCTGAGTCTACAGTAGCCTGTAAGCATACTGACCATCAGAGAGCATTTTCTATGGTCTAGAAAAAGAAGACTTTTGGATGGCCCTACTACGTGGAGCATAGCCTGTCTCATACCTCCACAACTGACCAGAAGTCCTGAAACCTCTGCAGAAAAAGCTCTTTTTAGTCTCCGAGCAGTACTGAAGGGCACTCAAATCACAGAATCAGGTTACACTGACAGACTGGATGGCCATATCTTGCCAGGACGTCAGTCCACTCGTTCCCTTCCACGCCTATGTGTCCTCGTACCCATACCAAATTAACCCTATTGGTCAGCGCAACATCAGCAGGTGCTTTCTTGCACTCAAGAACTAGCTTAGAGTTGACTTTATGTGCTTCCAAAGCCCTTAGCACTGCTTAACTATCAGAGCAGATAAAGGTATTCCTACCTGAGCCAGTCCTACATATTATCTCCTACCAGGATCGCGAAGACCTCGGCCTAAAAGACTAGTGCATGGGAGCCGAGAGCCTGGCCAGATTTAAATCCGATTCCTCTTTCATACACATACATCAGCACCAGCCGATCGTCCATTCTGAATCCAGATAAGCCCGATATAACTCATCCCGGTCAATCTGTACCATAAAAAGCACAGGACAACAATCGATGGACTGTCTCTAGATGTCACAATGGCCCATCCGCCCATTCATTTATTAGCATCCTCTTAATACAGTTAATTCCATCTAATAGTACCCATTTATCGCAAAGATATTTCTTGGAAGGTAGAATAATACTTCCGTTTATAACAACATAATACATAAAGTTCTTATGTAAACTGTAAACTGTTACTTAGCTATAAATTTTCACGTTTTAGCACGCTATAAGATATTTAAAAATGTATTATAAATAATATGTTATAGAAAAACATATAACTTGTGGGGGTGTGTAATATTTATAATATATATTGTGGACCAAATTTTAAAGCAACATAATTAAGATGTAACAATATATTACACTTCTACGAACTTAATATAATTAAGACTGGGTATCAAATTATCAGGAAAATCTCTTATCCCATCAAAGATAAATCCAAGATTAATTGCTTACTCAAGATTGCATCGAATCGATTCAATCAACAACACAGACGTAACAATCAACCTTGCTTTCCACATCAGATCCCTAGAAGGCAAATAAAGAGAGAAACGGGAATAGAATTATGATGTAGATCTATTTTCAAAATACAAATGATTAGTAAAAAACATTATTTGCCTCTTTAAACTAGTTATCATACATTCATTTAATTTAGAAATAAGATTTTTATTGCTCCATGAAAATCACAAATGTTATTTGCGGAGGGTATAAATTTGACCTTGAATTGACGTCGAATAAAGTCGAAAATTTAGCATTTAATTAAATTTACCGTAATGATATGAATTGACAATTTCGAAATTAAGTTTGTTTGTAGTTATACATGTATATCTGTATACTTGACAAACATTTAAAAAGCCGTATACAGTACAGCAAAAACCAAAAATTATCGATTATTACTTATATAAAGGTGTAAAAGGAAATATCTCGGGTCAGTATTTATTACTACAATAACATTGTAGACGTGTTTTATAAAATAGTGTGCAACTTATCTTCGTATAGAAAAACTGGAAATAGACAAATTTCTAAACATACAGTTGAAAATAATAACAAATTTAATAAAGTTCAAAATCAATATCCAAAAACATCAATTTTAGCAGAGGCTGAACATAAAAATTTTGTTAAGACATATTCCAATTTAATTTTGAATAAAATGTTTAACCCTTTGAGACCCCGTGTACATGTGTATGTACATAGCTTTTATTGTTTTGTTAAATACCAACTACTCGCTTATCTATACCGAAATAGCATTCAGTCACTCAAATATACATTTACGATCCACATTTTTAACTTCTGCTTCCATCTAGTGGTCAACAGGTAAAGTTGTCAGCGATTTTGTTGTAAAGTGTCAGCTGTTTAGTTGGTAACCGATACTGCTAGTTTTATTTTACGAGAAACTGTTATCTTTTGTGAAACGAAATCGATCCAACTTTTTAAGTGTGATTTATAAGGTAAGTAGTTTTTTATAAAGTACAAAACATTGCCATAAAAACGATAGTTTTGAAATAAACAAACATTTTTTAGATGCACATGAGCATGTACAAGTGGTCTGAAAGCATATTTCTGATTGTACATCTGTATGTACATATGGTCTAAACTTGGGTTTTAACTTAGTATTGTTGATTGCAGATAACATAAATTACAAAAGAAAAAAATATGATTTCGACAACCCAAAACATCTCCAAGAGTTAATTGACCTGATAGAGGACGGTAACGTATCAGAAATAGACAATTTGGAAGTTCCCGGAGGAGAGAGTTCTGACGAGGAGGATGGAATTCTGGATAACTGTGAGAATAAATCTATTATAAGACCAGTGGTTGATGCTTTGACCAGACGTGACACTGAGACACTGGAAGAAGCTGATGGCAGCGAAAATGATAATGAGGAGTTAGGGAGAACTTATGATTCAGACGACGAATATATACCAGATGAAGTTGCAGGTTACTCGGGTACAAAAAAATTAGGAAGTAAAGTATGTTTCTCAGAAAAGGATTGTTCTAAAAAACCAAAACAAACAGAAATTAAAACAAGAAAGAGAACCGTAGAGTGGACTAAGGCATCGATAGAGACTCCTACATTTACATGGCATCCTACTTCCCCAAATACGTCTTACAGAGCCACTGTACCCAATTCAGTATTTTTAGAAGTAGGTATATTTCAAATGATTTGTTTAAAAATATAGCAACATTTACAAATGTATATGCCTTACAGAACGGAAAAAATTTTAGACCAACTAATGAGAGAGAAATTAAAATTTTATTTGTACTTCATATAATGATTGGAAATTTAAAAAAATTTCCCAAAATTAGGATGTACTGGCAAATAAGCCTCGGTATTAGAATGTTGCCAGATAACATGTCTAGGGATAGATTTTTCCAGCTTAGAACATGTTTACATCTAGTGAACAATTTGGAAAGACCAGCAGGTGATACAGATAAATTTTATAAGGTTCGTCCTATCATCGACGCTGTCAGAAAGAGATATTTACAGCTTGAACTTGAGGAAGTACTTAGTGTTGACGAGCAAATGATTCCTTACACAGGAAAACTTTCCGTAAAACAATATGTGAAGGGGAAGCCCTGTCCTTGGGGAATAAAATTATTCGTCTTGTGCGGAAAAAGTGGTCAGGCTTTTATGATTTTGTTTTTTATCAGGGTAAATCTACAGAACTGAATGCTGATAATAAAACAAAACATGGATTAGGGGCATCTATCGTTCTTCAACTAGCCGAAATAATTTCCACCAGTGAAGGCCACAAATTATATTATGACAATTATTTCTCATCCTATGAACTACTTGAAATATTATTGGCCAAAAAAATATATGCTGGAGGGACTATTCGAATAGATAGATTTTACAAACCTCCTGTGTTACCAGACAATGAAATGCTGAAACTACCGAGAGGTTCCGTAGATGAAGTCGTCAATAAAGAAAAAAATGTGGTTAGATACAAAGACTGTGAAGTGTGAAATTAGCCTCCAATTATGTTGGTGCAGGTAATTTAGACATAGTTAGAAGATGAGACAAAAAAGGCTCTTGTTACGTAGATGTTAACTGACCTAAAATTGTCAAAGATTATATTATTATGGAATGGGCGGAGTTGATCTAATGGACCAGATAATTAATTATTATCGAATATTTATTAGATCTCGAAAGTGGACATTGCGTGTTATTATGCACATGATAGACTTCGCTCTCGCCAACAGCTGGCTGGAATACAGGAAGGACTGCGACAAATGTAATACAACCAATAAGGATCGAATGAAATTTCTAGACTTCAGAGTCAGAGTTGCCGAAAGCCTAATAAATATGGGCAATTCAGTAAGTAGAAAACAAGGAAGACCAGCATCTTCATCTCCTAAGCCTTCTATTTCAACATTTAAAAGACGAGAAAAGACGAGACCATTTTTGGAAATACAAACGGACAATTTTGGTCACATACCGGAGTTTGATTCTAAGAAGGAGGCTACTAGGTGTAAAAACACAGATTGTAATGGACGTAGTCATGTGTTCTGTACAAAATGTAAAATACATATGTGTTTAATTAAGGCTAGAAACTGTTTTGCAGCTTTTCATGAACAATAAATATGTAATAATAATTACTTTGTAGTAAATATATTTTTAGTGTTGAGTTTATATTTAAGACCATAAAATAATGTACATACATATGTACCATAAATTTTTTTTTTAAAGCGTACACAAGTTTTTTTATTTTATCTTACTAATTGAAGACTTTTGAAATATAAAAACACATAAGATTTTTTTTTTGAAAATAAAAAAGTCAGGTCTCAAAGGGTTAAACTATTTTACTACAAAGTTACAGTTTTATCAAGAACTAGTACCTATAAATTATTAGTAATTTTTTGACGTTTTTTCAATGATTCAAACATAATGTAACACATTGATGGACAATGGACAACAAAGTCTATAGACGTCTTTGCTAGGGAAAGAAGTGACACTTCCAATAAACTCGCTTTGTACGGCGACGACGTTTCTGAACGTTGGTGTCTGGTGTACCATATTATTTTGTTACGTGTCGCATCAATCACATTACAAATTTGTTTCAGTACAAACTGTAGGTGGCTATTTTTGTTCGCTGATTCATCAGTGGCGCACCCAGAATTTGTCTGAGAGGGGGGGATTTTGAAATTTTTTTTATGCTACCTCCATTTTGAATCCTACTAAAACCATCCTCTCTTACTTGTGCGCAGTCGACTGTCGCACGTACCGTACTCCGAAAATGGGGTGGCCGCTGTAAGGATGACGACATTTTTGGAACATTCCCTTCTCTTATCTAGATCTTATCTATTGTTCTGAAGCTATTTTCTTGTGGCATTTTAAAGTAATTACTATTTTAATGGGAATAGGCCACAATTGAAGGTTAAAATAAGTTTATTTGCGTTTGACATTAATCCAACTTGTAAATACGATACATTTTGGAGACGGCTATCTCCGTATTCCCGTTCTTCTCCGCAGATCCTCCCGGTCCAAGGCATGCTCCTTCTCCAAACATCTCGATTCCATCGCTCTTCTAATTCCTTTATTCCATGAGCGTTGAGGTATATCTCCTTTTCATCTTCCAGGGGGCTTCCATTTGTGAAGTTTTTGGGGCCAACGTTCGTCAGGCATTCTCAATAGGTGTCCAAATCATTTTGAACCTCTTCTTTCTATTCTGTCAATGACAGTTTCTGTAACATTCATGTTATTTCTTATAGATTTGTTGGCCTTCCTTTCCTATCATGATGTTCTAGCACTTCTTCTCAAATAATCCATTTCAGCTGCCAACAATCTTCTCTTCAGTTCTGCATTAAATGTCCATACTTCAGAGCCTAATTCAACCATGGTTTGTCCTATTCTTTTTTTGTTTCTTTTGGAAATGTTGTGATCCCACCATAAGGAGTTCAGACATCCTACAACTTTACGTCCCTGAATAATTTGGTGTTTAGTTTCGATTTCTTCCAAGCCGTTTTTAGGAATGAATGCACTTAAATATTTAAGTTTTTCCACTTTTATGATTACTACGTCCTCGTCTATCAACACTTCAAACCTTGCATCTGAATTGATAACTACATATTCTGTTTTCTTCATGCTGCCTTGTAACCCCCATATTAAATATTCTTTGTATAGACGCTTTATCATAAATTCTAGATCATAAGAATCTTGAGCTAGGACGACTTGGTCATCCGCAAAGTTCAGGAAGAACAGTACGTCATTTCCTATGGGGATTCCTATTTGCTGGCAGTGGTTTTTCCAATTTTGGAGGGCTGCCTCAATATATAAATTAAACAGTAAGGGTGACATACTGCATTCTTGTTTTAGTACTTTAGTTAATTTTATTGGCTCTGATAGTCTATATCCGATTTTTAGGTAATTAGTGTTATCCCTGTATACTTCTGTGATTATTCCTAAAAGGTATGGACTAATGTCCAGTTGTTGTAAAGCTTGCCACAATTTAAGTCTTGGAACTGTATCATGCGCCTTTTCTAGGTCGATGAAGGCTATATGTACTTCGGTACCAACCGCTATTCTTTTTTCTATTAATTGTTGGAGTTTAAACAAGTTATCAGTGCAAGATCAAAGGTCAAAAATTCAAACGTCAATAAACTTATTTTAACCTTATAGCGACTTATTCCCAAACAGTAATTAGATCTTATCTCTGTCATTAGCCCGGTTGTTGTTTCTTTTCTTCTACTTTATTTTTAATGACTGCTAGGATGTAATTGTGAACACTATTCCATCCCTCCGTATTTCCCGTCATCTTCACGATCATCTGTCTTACGGTCACAGGGTTCACATCTATTTCTTTATACATTCTGTTTCTCTCCACTGTACATCTATTACACTCCAGCATTAGCATTTATCTGTATCTATTTTTCTGAACCTATGAAGATAAGCCCTAAAACAGATAATCTACCCAGTCCCTTAGGCTCGGGATCAGCATCTTGGTCCACTGGGCAACATCTTCCTTGTTGTTCCACTCTTCTTGCCATATTTCCATTGATCTTTCCCTTTCTTCTTTTTTTTATAGCTTTTGTCAAATGCTCTCTTCTCTAATAGAGATGTCTCTTTTCTACTGCTAATACATGCAGAGGAACACAATCCGTGATAGTCCACAAGGCCGCTGCAGATACTTACAGTCCTGTAGGCGCATACTACTCGCAACAGACTCGTTCTGTGTACTTTCTCAAATTGATACTGCAAGGAACTAGCTACAAATCTATCACTACGGATATTAAGAAGAAAAAAAGAAAAGATCGAAAAGTTCGTCAGCGAAACGGAAAGTGGTCTAGGGAAGAAAAAAACCATCAAACCCCTCGAATATCCTAAGGTAGAAAATGCGTTGTTCATGTGGTTCCTACAACAGCGGAGAAAGCATGTTTCGGTGAGTGGTGAATTGTGTGAAATAACCTGTCATTTACATCGTGAAATGTTACCAAATATCTAAATCTAAATAAGCTTTTAGCGCATGTAAGGGTTGGTTGAACAACTTCAAACGACGTCAGGCGTTAAACTTCTCAAAATTACCAGTGGGACATTTTCAAGTAATGCTGGCGGCATCGAACCCTTTCAAACTGCATTTGAAGAGCAGATAAAAGTGGGTTATTTTAGCGCATGACACCAGAACACACATTGGTGTCACCTCAAGAAAAGAACGCTTCTGGTGGAAAAATTATAAGAAAAAGAATCACCTTTATGCCTTGTGCAAATGCTTCAGAGACTCACAAACCTCGTTTGCTTGTTGTGGGGACGGCTAACAATCCTCGTGCATTCAAATCATTTGTTGATCTTTCTGTATGGTATCGAGGAAAAAAAAGTGCATGGGTGACAAAAGATTTTTTCTTGGATTGGTTTACAACTACATTCCTTCCTCAGAAGGCAGTGTTTCTACTGGACAACGGTCCTGGTCATCCATTGGCTGATGAACTTCGTAGTGAAAATGGTAAAATTTTTGCCATGTTGTTACCACCCTACACGACATCTATGATTCAAACAATGGACCAGAATGTCATCCAGAACACAAAACTGCGCTATCGAAAAACTTTACTCTCCAACATTCTTTGTGTGTGTGTGTGTAGATAGTGGATGGCATTAGAACTTGTCTATTTGCCACAGAATATTTGTATTACCAACATTCTTTCTGACGAGCAAAGTGAAACTGATCTGGTAGTAGCTTTGAAGAAAGTTAATCTCAATTTGCAAAGTGCGTGCAGTCGTTTTCAATTTGGCAAATTCTTGGTCATCCATTTCACAATATTTAATTCAACTTTCTTGGAAAAGCTTGAGCCCAAACTTAGTAGCTGTTGACGACTATTCATCCAACGAAGAAGACATCATTTAATCCCCTCTGTCGCTCATCTGGCTCAAGACAACACGGCAATAATAACTAAATCTAAGGTTCAAGAATGGGTAGCAGGTGGCTGTGACAAAGAAATTGACACCCAAGAAATGCTCACGGATGAAGAAGTTGTAAGGGCCATTCAAAATGAAGAAACGGAAAAAGAGAATGTCGATGATGAACCACCTGCTTCAAAAACTTCTGTTGCTGAAGCTGTTAAAGCCCTAAACACAGCCATCACTTGGACAGAAAATAACCTTAACAGCAGCGAGGAGATCATGATTCTAAAGCATATAAGAGACAGAGAGTTTGATCAACACGTCGAGACTGGCATCCAGAAAAAAATTATAATTTTTTTATTGCTCCCCATTGAAACTTATATACATATATTTCTAAATTGTAGTTCTTGTGTAGTGCATTCTTTTGTAGTTTTTTTGTCCCATTAATGCTTGGGATGTTAGTTTTTTTTTGTCCCAATAATGCTAATGTTAATAATTTTATTATTAACTCTTTCTTTTTAGATGAAATTCCAAGGACTTCTTGTTGTTTTTTTGGCGGGGGCAGTATTTTATTTTTTGTAATCTTGGCAGTAAGAAAATCAAGTGCAATTTTTGGACCATCGAATTCATTTTGGTATGTCATAATATGGGAACCCCTTTGGACAGATACTTGGACTATTTTATTTAGATATGGCCGGGGATTAATTTTACTAAGTTTATATTGCGAGGTGTAATCCGAACGATACGATCATCCGAACAACGCGTTCGGATCGAACCGAAAAATTCGGCTATTTGGTATTTTTAAGCACATTTGTATAATTTAATTATACAGCCATTATATAATACACAATTATATTTTATGTCTGCACTTTTTGACAGTTTATCATAGAGTTCAAAAGTAGTATCTGTGTAGTAGTAGTATAATTTCTTTAACAACGATTTTTTATTGTTATATTATGGCGTGTCTACCAACATTGATGACTAGTGCGAATTTCATTACTAATAACGCCAGAGATTTGCTTCATACATTTTTAAAGGGAAAAATTTTGCTGAGAATATTTATTTTGAGACCAAAAAAAGATGAAAAAAGTTAGCGACTCCTAACCCCAAGCTTCTCCCTAAAATATTTACTCGTAAAGAGGAAACCAAAAAACATCGATTTACCAAGAATCTGTACACCGTATAAAAAAATGTTTTAAATAAAAAATGTAGCTGAGATAATTTTAAACAAAAAAGTTTTGTACTGCCGTCCTAAGCCAAAAATACGCATGTCAATATTTTAAGTTTTTGAGTTATTGCGATTTATCGGTTTTTTATTACAGCACTCGTATTTATTTAATTTTTGAATTTTATTTTTAGTTATTTGTAGTAATAATGTGTTTGAGTAATAAATAACTTTGAAGATTTATTTGTTTAGAAAGTGCTTTTTAGTTAAAAATGAGATGCGTCTATTCCGCTTAGGATTTTAGTACAAATTTTAGATACGTCAAGAAGGATATTGCATTTTGCTAATATTATTATTATACATTTGCTAATATTACAAAAGTAATGGACAGCCTTATTACATACTTTTTAAAAAAAGGTTTATTGAAAGTGAATAAGTTTAACATATTAGCTTACAACAAAATACTAACATTTTAGTTTGAGTCATCGTCTTGGGAAACTGGAAGGTTTTTCCAAATCTGAAGCCTGTTGTTCTTCATTATTGCACCGAAGTTTTTTATTAATAACTCTTTCTTTTTAGATGAAATTCCAAGGACTTTTTGTTGTGTTTTTGGCGGGGGCAGTATTTTATTTTTTGTAATCTTGGCAGTAAGAAAATCAAGTGCAATTTTTGGACCATCGAAGTCATTTTGGTATGTCATAATATGGGAACCCCTTTGGACAGATACTTGGACTATTTTATTTAGATATGGCCGGGGATTAATTTTACTAAGTTTATATTGCGAAGTGTAATCCTCCCAAAGAAAAAAATGCTGTAACTCCATTGGCAGAACTTTAGTTTGCCGTGCGGATTGTTTTACGACTTGAAAAAAATCTGCAAAATTGTATAGTTTGTTGCCCATCTTTTTCATTGACAGTTGAACTTTGTGATGAAACGAATCCGCGGCCATAAATGTATGGACGGGTTCGAAATATTTTATAATAATTTCATTAGCATTAATTTCATGAGAATTAATAATGTATAGAAAAAATGAAAAGAATGACCAATTCTTATTTTGCGCAGAGCAATTATCAAGCCATAATGTTATTTTGACAGCGTCTCTCTTCACAAGAAAAAACTGGTAAAATGTGCTTATTAATTCATCTTTACTGCGTTTAAACAAAGCGTCATGCCAAACAGCGGCAAACGTTTTGTCATTATTTTTTTGGCCAATTGGTACAAACCTCTCATTATAAACTGTTAGTATGTTTGTGAAAATTGCAGTTTTAAATGTTTCCAGTCTTAGCAGCATAATAACTTTTTCAAGATCTGGGCAGTATATAATCTTACCTGGTTCATCTGGTTGACTACCATCATCTCTGTAATTTTCACGCGACTGTGTTGCCCTGTCTATATGTTTTCTTCAACTGTTTAAAATATTAATGTGACCTGACAGGAGTACATACCTTGTCAGGTTAAATAAATAAAATCTAAATAAAGTATCACTAACAAATATTTCAAAAGCTTTATTCAAATATTTGAAAATCTTAATCTTTTAAATAATTGTAAAAAGTACAGTTGGTATTGTTTAAAGTATTTATATTTCATAGGATCTAGAGTATATCCCGCATCCTGAGCCTTCTTTCATTTTGGAGCCATCGGTGTATACAGTGTAGGTAAAACTTTATGGTCGGTACGGTAAAATTTAACAGGATATCTAAAGCAGATATAAAATCATATTTTCAGCGAACAGACAAAGATAACAATCATATTTCCCCTTGGTCTCCCCTCCATATTTCTTATTGCTGCCCATTGCCCAGTAGTAAGACGATTAGTTCCGATTAGTTTCGATTAGTTCCGATTAGTTCCGATCTAAGATCTCTGGTTCCGATCCTAAGAAACTAGAGGTGGGTCGTTGACATTTTTATCGGAACCGTTTTTTGTAAACTGTAACTAGTTGATTGTTTATCAGTAGTTTTAAATAAACTAGTACACAAAAAACATATTGGCTATTATATTGAAAGAAACTAACGAAGGATATATTTATTATAACTTAAAAAATAAATTAAACAATACAAATAGTACTTATATTTACATGACACATTATTAAATCGCGAATCGTCTAAATTGACATTTAAAAACATACGTTTTTCCACTTTTCTTGTTGTTTCTTCTTTTGTTTAAAATTAAACCAGATTTTGAACATGTGTTCACAATGAACAGATTTTATTACAATACTACAATATTTTATGAATATAGTGGTTAAGTTAGGATATACATGGCGATGGTTTTTCCACCACTGTAATGGACAGTTCCAATCACCGTTCGAAATTTTTTGTGGGTAATATCATCAGACAAATACATGTCGACTTCTTTTATATCTCTAGATACAGGTGTATGTTTAGATGAGTCATGTCTAATAAATTCGTCAAAAATATACCATTGACTTAAGTCACCTTGGTTGATTTTCACTAGTACAATCTTCTTTTTCTTTTTTTATAGAAGTAACCAGCTTCTTAACTCTTTCTTTTGTTTTTTATAACTAGGTATTCTGATTAATGCATGAGTTTTGATTTACGATTGATCTGCATTTTCGATTTCAAATCTTTATTGATAGTTCGTCAAAGGATTTATTTATTGTAAATATTCAATTATGAATTATTTTTCTTAGTCAAAATTATTGACCTAGTATAAGAATAACATTTTATTTTCAAAAAATGCGCATTTGTAGAAGATGCAGCTTTTATGGTCCACTTTCTGAATATTGCAATGATTGAAACTTCTCCTGACGCATTTCTGTCCGTTTCGACTACTTCTACTACAAGTACTGACATACTGCCACCGCGACCCAAGCGTCAAAAGGTGATGGATACTTTCATTAATAAAAATATTAGTTTAGAACAAAAGAAACAAATAGATCTGGATTTAATAAACCTATGCAAAGACTCGTTTCATCCGTTTTCCATAGTTAAAGAACGAGCTTTTAAAAAGTTTGCAGGGTGGATTCCTGGATATAAACCACCAACAAGAAAAACTTGTTCATTACGTCAGGCTCATTACTTCAGGAATGTTATACCAAAACTAAGCAAATTATTAGATCACAAGTTGTTAAAGAAGTAGAAAATATCTGTATTACTACTGACCTTTGGACATATGGAGTAACTGAGTTACATCGCATTAACAGGACAATATTTAACCGAAAATTTAGAATTTAAAACGATTTTATTAGGCTGCTGCCATTTTTCTGGAAACCGTAATTCAGAAAAGATCGCTTTTGAAATTAGTGAAATTATTTCACTAATTTCAAATTTCAGTTTCTAAAAAACACATTTCAAAAAAAGTACCTTATCTTTTGAAAGGCTTTTTAAAATATCAATTACAACATAACAAAGTTGCCAAACGGTCAATCCTAGACGTGGAAACTAGGTAGAACTTCACCTATTACATGTTAAAAAGAATGACCGAGTTAGAAGAGGCAATCCGTTCCACTTTTGTATTAGTTAATACAGACTTAGACTTGGACCAAATCTAAATAATGAAGACTGGATTATTTGTTTTCAATTTTCCCAAATTTTACGGCCTTAAGAAATAACAAGTACAATGAGTGGCCAAAAATACTTGAAGGGTAGTTCAGTGATTGTTATGGTACGCTGCCTTCAAGAATTTTGCAATAAAATTTTAGCAAACGGTAACCTTACATCCATAGTATCCGACGTAGTACAATTACTAATATCGGGTTTAGTAAAAAGTATTGTAAATGTGGACACATGTTCAAAATCTGGTTTTAATTTTAGATAAAAGAAGAACACGGTTAACAAGAAGTAAAGTAGAAAAACTTACTTTTTTAAATGTCAATTTAGACGATTCGCGATTTAATAATAACGTGTAATGTAAATGTAAGTACGATTTACTATTTGTATTGTTTAGTTTATTTTTCAAGTTATAATAAATACATCCTTGATTAGTTTCTTTCACTTTAATAAATATACACATAAACGATAATAGCCATTATGTTTGTTTATGTAGGTACTCTCTTACTTGAAACTACTGTTAAACAATCATAGTTATTGTTTACGAAAATCGGTTTAGTTGCGTTAAGAGCGTAGGCGCAAAATTTCAGGCCAATGCTTTTTAAATGTATTCATTTTTTTTTCGAATCCTGAGAAAACTAACAAATATTTTTGAAAAATTTAAACGCAGAATGAAAGGTGGCATTATTGCCGATAGCCGAAATAAACAAAAAGTTTTTTTAAATGATATACTTAAAATTCAAAATCACACTAAGTTTTCTCTTTTTTCGCCCCTGTAACTTATTAAAATAAACATTATAGTTAAAAAGTTTTATTAGTTATGTATTAAAGTTTTCAGAGACTTTCGGCCCTCGGTAATAATGAATTCTTTCATTCTGCGTTTAAATTTTTCAAAAATATTTATTAATTTTCTCAGGATTCGAAAAAAAAATAATGCCCACCTCTACTCGTTCGTTACCTGTGTTCTACTTTGATTCGGTGCTTTGACTATGCGACATGAGACGTTGCCAAATAATTTCGTATGAAGGTTTTTTATTGTGGTTTGATATTTCAATTTATTATTTTTATTGCGAATAAGGCACAACGTGACTTTAAAATAAGCTTATTTTGATGTTTAGATTTCCAGTTCGGAAATCGTACTTAAAATACGAAACATTAATAAATTTTATTTACATAAAACGATTTCCGAAGTGGAAAACAAAATGTTAAATTAAACTTATTGAAAAGAAAAATTGTGCCAAATTTAAAATAAAAAACAATAAGCTGCCATTTAAATCAATTCGCCCAAATTTAATTATCTGAGAATGTTGTTCAAATGCTAAAAAGACAACAGGTCAAATAAAACCAATAAGTTTGGCAATGTTGAACTTCTCCTATTTCTTAGTTCCACTAATGCTATTTCGACGATATAATGGGCTGACCTAATATACCTCTCTCTTTTTAAATAGGTGTTTCTCACTCCATCTCACGTAAGATACATACCGACCATAAAGTTTCACCTACACTGTATGCAATAGGCATTTGCCACGTTTGTCTCCCTATACTGACTTGTTTCGATTTTGTAGGGTTTTCTAAAGACAAACTTTGTAACGCATCCAGCTCTCCCCGCCAGAAACGAGTTCTTAATTGTCCCATTCCTACATCAAGGTTTGCACCAGCTGAGCGCAGTCGCATCATTGTCACTAGCGCCACCTCTTTGACATATATATCTAGAGACGTGATGCCAATGATCAACTCCATTGCAGCAGTTTGTGTTGTTTTCATGGCACCTATTATATGTATGCAAGCCATCCGCTGAATATGGTTTAGTTTGTTAATCGCTGTTGCCTGTAACACTTTTGGTACCCAATCAATAGCTCCGTAAGTTAGTATTGGCCTAATGACACTAGTGTAGACCCAGGCGATCACTCTGGGCGTAAGGCTCCAGGTGCGTCCGACCGTTCGTTGATACTGCTCATAGGCAATATATGCTCTTTTAGTTCTACCATCTAAGTATGAGTTTCATGTTAACTTCCTGTCAAGGTTAATACCAAGGTACTTCACCTCGTCAGAAAAATTAAGACTATAGTTTAGAATCCTTGGGGGTATTAAGCCCGTGATTCTTCACTTCCTGGTAAAGAGGACCATCTCTGTTTTTTTATGATTTATAGATAGTGAGTGTTCCTTGCACCATGTTTCTATGAGTCGTAGAGCAACTTGTGATCTCTCACATAGTGTGTTCTCAAACTTACCGCTTTGCAGGACAGCAATATCGTCTGCATAGGCTATTTTGTAGAAACCGTTGCTGCTGAGTTGGTCAACCAGGGTATTTAGATCTATGTTCCACAGTAGTGGTGATAGTACATCCTCCCTGTGGACACCCCCTCGTAACCATGCCTCTAACAGGAACGTCTTCTACATTTATGCTTATTGCTCTATTAGCATACTTAATGTCCATTCGCTTAAGGCCAGGGGAACATTCCTGACGTTGACCTGTTGGGTGATGGTTGGAAATGTGGTTTTATCAAACGCTTCCTCAATGTCTATGAACGTACCTAGGGTGGATTCTTTATTATCCAGCGATCTTTCAATTCTTCCCACTACATGATGCAGTGCAGAATCGGTAGATCTTCCCGAAGTATATGCATGCTGATTTGGGTGAAATGAGTTATGGACCAGAACTTCATTCCTTATGTACTTCTCGCATAGCCTTTCCATCGTTTTCAACAGTAAGGATGTTATTCTAATTGGTCGGAAAGCCTTTGGTAGGGTGTAGTCCATCCTACCTGGTTTTGGTATGAAGACCACACGAACCTTTCTCCACTTCCTAGGAATATATCTCAGAACCATTGAGGCTCTGAATATTTCCACGAGGTGCGGCAAAAGAAGATATGGTGTAAATGTATTAATACCAACAACTTGATTAGTGCACTTCCCTTTATCATACCGTAAGAAAACTTGATCTGTACTGTGGCGGTTATATTGCCTACCACATTGGGTATCACGCATAGGGAGTTAGAAATGGGGACTGAACAATAACTGGAGACAGGGTAAGCAAATAAACGTTTGCGAACGGCTACTCTTGGTTTGGTTGTAGTCAGTGAATAAAACAGGGATTGGAAAAGGGGTAACTACAAAGGAAGAAAATTAAAAAGTACTTACATACATTTCCTGGACAGCACAACACAAGAAGGTTCGTAAGCTATTTAAATTGGACGTCGCTTACAAGAATCTTCCTGCTGGATGGACAAAAAGGCTTTTCTTTCCTAAAAAATAAAATAAAAAATAAAAAAGGAAATAATGTACTTACTTTAGAAAGAAACATAAACATATTTATTATAACTTCAACATAAACAGTTAATACAAATAAAATTAACAGAATTTAAAAACAACTTACAATGATGCTATCGGTTTACAACAAACTCTACCCGTTAGGGATACTAAAAGAAATTAAATTATTATTAAATTAAAAACATCTACATTTTTCAAAGGATTAAACATTGAGATCAATTTTTAAATACAAACAAAACTATTCAAAATTTATGGTTTGGTACCAATGTGCAAAGAAGATAATGCTAACTGTTAATATGTCGAAATTAAATATTAAATCTTTTAACTTTTTGAAATATTAATTAATTTGTAAAATTATTTGCATTTAAAAAAAGGATAATATGAAAATTAGCCAATCCCTAAAATTATAATTTTATTTATTACAATTTTTTAAATTGTCATCAAAGCAATTATTAATGAAAAATGTCTATTTTTACTTTGAAAAATTTTAACAAAAAAGTTCCTGATATCACTGGCTGATGTATTTCCTTTAAAAGTTTTTGGGATTGAAACTGGATCCAAAACACTGCAAAATAACACAAATGCGTCCTACTCAAACTGCAGATTGGTCTGAAGTGACCGGGGAAAACAAATAGACGATGGAAGTTGGACACTACATTATCTTGTTGAAATCTTCATAGTTGGGCTTTTCAAATACTCCTTAAAAACATGTAGACCTTTTAAATCGTTGTAACACTGCTTAAAAATCCCCCACATGGGACACAATACAACACATCGATGATCAAATCAACAAAACTGCTACATATGCATTTGATTAGGTTCACCTCTCCACAATAAAAAAAATATGCCCGATTGTTGAAGATTATACACCCGTTGTCTTTATCTTTTTAAGTTTCAAATCCAACTTGACTGTTAAACTACACATTTAACGGCACACTAACTATATTTTCATGACAAAAACGAAAAACAAATTACGAATTTACTGCAAAATAACACAAATGCGTCCTACTCAAACTGCAGATTGGTCTGAAGTGACCGGGGAAAACAAATAGACGATGGAAGTTGGACACTACATTATCTTGTTGAAATCTTCATAGTTGGGCTTTTCAAATACTCCTTAAAAACATGTAGACCTTTTAAATCGTTGTAACACTGCTTAAAAATCCCCCACATGGGACACAATACAACACATCGGTGATCAAATCAACAAAACTGCTACATATGTATTTGATTAGGTTGACCTCTTCACAATAAAAGAATATGCCCGATTGTTGAAGATTATACACACGTGGTCTTCATCTTTTCAAGTTTCAAATCCAACTTGACTGTTAAACTTCACATTTAACTGCTCACTAACTATATTCCGATGACAAAAACGAAAAACGAAAAACCATTACGAATTTAAAAAAATCCGGACTCAAAACGATGAAGTGAGCACTTCGGTGATCTATTGCAGAGTCAATCAATTTACACTTATTTCTGATAACAAAAAACCAATAACGAAAAAACATTACGAATGTAGAAAAAAAAATTTGTACTAAATAATGATCCGTCTCCTATCGTGATCTATTGCAGAGTCAATAACTTAACACTTATTTCTGATAACAAAAAACCAATAACGAAAAAACATTATGAATTTAGATAAGAAAAATTTAAACTAAACAATGATCCAACTCCTATCGTTGTCTATTGCGGAGTGACATCATTCGCCCAACCCGGTAGAAACGAAAGCATAAACGGAAATACTTATGTTTATTTGATGCGCACAATATTCTAAAGCGGCTTCATGATCAAAGAATGCAATTAAAATTTATAATATATAAACCAAGGAATATATAATATACAAACTTGGAATGCAAGAAGCTTGTATGCAGCAGGGAAATTAATCAACGTAACAACAGAAATGGAAAGACTACGTGTGAAAATACTTGGTATCAGCGACGTACAGTGGAAAGGTTCCGACAAATATCCAAATAGAAACGGCACGTTCTACTATTCTGGAACTGATGATACAAAACACCGTTATGGCGTCGGAATAATAGTAGAAAGGGAAGTCAACAAATCGGTACTGAGTTTTACCCCATATTCAGAACGAATCATAGCAATCCAACTAAAGTCGAACAAAGGAAAAATTAACATTATTCAAGTCTATGCATCGACAGCAGAGAAAGAGGATGAGGAAATAGAAGAATTCTACAAACAACTTGAATACATTTTGGAATCGACCAAAAAAGAAGAGGTCACCGTAATCATGGGCGACTTCAACGCTAAAGTTGGTAAGGTGAAAACTGATGGATGCACTGGTGAATTTGGACTTGGACAACGAAATGACCGAGGTGAACGTCTCATACAATTTTGCCAAGAAAGAGAATTTGTAGTAATGAACACAATGTTCAGATTACCAAACCGTAGATTGTACACGTGGACATCACCAAGGGATAATGCAGACAACATCGTCAGGAATCAAATCGATTATATACTAATCAGAAGCCGGTTTAAAAACTTCATCACGTCTACAAAAACCTATCCAGGCACTGATATAAAATCGGATCACAATCCGGTGGTGGCTGTAGTAAATATAAGATTCAAGAAACTACAGAAAAGTGCAGTTAAACAAAAGATGTTAAGCAACTGAAAAACGCAACTATACTGGAAAGGACAAGAAAACAGGTAAACAACAATCTTAGAAACATCGCTGCAAAAAATAGGGACACAGGCAATGTAGAGAATAAATGGATGGAGATAGAAAGGGCCCTTATGACAGCTGGTGAAGGCTCCTTAGCTCCAAGCAAAATTAAGAAAAAGGAATGGATGACAAACGAAATTTTGCATCTCATGGAGGAAAAGCGAAGAAATTAAACCAACAAGACAAAATACAAAGAAGTGAACTGTGAAATAAAGAGAAAAATTAGAGAAGCCAAAGAGAACTGGGTTCTGGACAACTACAAGGAAATAGAAGAATATGATAGAAAGTACGATAGCTTTAACATGCATAAAAAGATCAAGGAAATAACAGGTAAAAAGTGAAACAAGCATCCATAGTAAAGGACAAAAAAGGTAAAATAATTACAGATTTAAATGAAAAACTGGCAAGATGGACAGAATATATTGAAGAACTTTTTGCAGATGAAAGACGAAAGAGGGTAAAGCTGCAGGACCAGATGAAATTCCTGTAGAATTTTTGAAACTAATAGACGACGACGCACTTGAAATAATGGTGAACCTCTTTAACACAATTTATAGAACAGGCATCATACCAAAGAAATGGCTCTCCTCTACTTTTGTCACAATCCCGAAGACGAATAACGCCAGAGAGTGTTCAGACCACAGAACTATAGCATTGATGAGCACACACTAAAAGTATTTTTAAAAATAATTCACAAAAGAATATTTAATAAATTAGAAGAGGACATAAGCGCCACACAGTTTGGATTCAGAGGTGGACTGGGAACACGGGAAGCTTTGTTTGGTCTGAGTGTGTTAATGCAAGGATGTTTGGATGTAAACCAAGACCTCTACGTAGGTTTTATAGATTTTGAGAAGGCCTTCGATAAAGTCAGACACCAAAAGCTGTATGAAATCCTAAGAAGCAAAAACATCGACAGTCGCGACATTAACATCATATCCAGGTTTTACTAGGGACAAACAGCAAAAATCACAGTTGATAATGAGTTAACCGAAGAAATTGAGATTCGTCGAGGTGTGCGTCAGGGTTGTGTGCTAACGAAGAGTTAATTAACAATATACGATACGCTGATGACACGCTAATAGTAACAGATAACCTAACAAATTTACAGTTTTTGATGGAAAACATAAACACAAATACCAAAAAGTATGGTCTAAAACTGAACATCAAAAAGACTAAATTCATGATTATAACAAAGAAGCTATACACCAATGTGAATTTAACCATAAATAATCAGCCAGTTGAAAGAGTTACGTCCTACAAATATTTAGGGGTTTGCTTCACTGATACTAATGACCAGACAAGAGAAATCAAGAGGCGAATAGAGATAGGGAGACAATCGTTTGTCAAAATGAAAAAGTTCCTATGCAGCCGGGACATAAATATAAAATTAAGAACGAGAATGTTAAGGTGCTATGTTTTCTCCGTTCTGCTGTATGGCCTGGAAGCCTGGACACTGAAAAAGATAAACATCAAAAACATTGAGGCATTCGAGATGTAGTGTTACAGGAGAATGTGGAAAATACCATGGACAGAAAGAGTAACAAATCAAGATGTTCTGCTTAAGATGGGGAAGGAATGCGAAGTCATAAAAACCATACAAACGAAAAAACTGTAATATCTGGGCCACATAATGAGAGGAGAAAAGTATTCTCTGCTTAGATTGATAATCCAAGAAAAAATCTCGGGAAAGAGAAATGTTGGACGTAGGAGGATTTCCTGGTTGCGAAATTTAAGGGAGTGGTATGGGTGCAGTTCAATACAGTTGTTCAGAGCTGCAGCCAACAAAGTAAAGATTGCTGTGATGGTAGCCAACCTCCGATAGGAGGCGGTACTGCAAGAAGAAGAAGAAATATATAAACCACAGATGGTTATATTATTAATTCCAACGATGCAAACGGATTGAAAAAATATTTCGGTGTTTTAACATGTACGATAGGAAGTAGAAATACATTGAAAATATTCTTCGGTGTTTTAATACATTCAAAAAAAAAAAAAATAAAAATGCTACAGTACTTACATTTTTGGGGCGCAGTAATAAATAATTCTTCACCAAACGCACGTAATTAACTGCATAGCTATCAACAACTGTAAAACGTCGAGCCGTCACAGTCTTAGATGGTTGGATAGTAATAATCAATACGCTTCCTTCTTCCTTGATATCATGTAAGCGTAAATCGCACAATTCACATCATCTACAAGAGCCAAAGATACCGGAAATGGCTACCACCTTCAAAAATAAATACGTAATGTCCAGAGAATCTGTGAAAAACTTCCGCAAATCATCTTCCTTGAATACATACGCATTCTTGTCCACGTCATTCTTGCTAATTGCCTTCATGAATGCATGCACTTTCACAAATGATTTTAAATCGACCCCTTTGTACATCCTTAACATACTTTTTAATTTCGAATGGATTGCCTACATAGTCGACGGCTTGTACTGTTCCGACATTTTTGCTCTTTCATCCATTTAATGAACGTCGCATTCTTTTGTATATTTTTTAATAAGCCTCTTTCGATTTTTGCTGTATAAACCGCGATTCTGCTTAACTATTTAAGTAATCAATTTTAAAACGCATTTTTACGCAATATACAAAAAGTAATAACAATCAATCTTAGGTAACAGTCATGTTTTGTTGATCAACTTTATTGGATCCACAAAAGTTGAATTCAACTTAAATAAGATTTTGTTCACATATTTTAATTAAAACTGAATGAGCGGTTCAATGTAAAAATGGCGTCTAATGAGTTTGTGCGTGAATGTGTACAAAGTACTGCTGTTTTGTTAAAAGAAGTACTAAAAAGAATTGCTTATAATATGAACAAAAGTCGTAATAAACGTCGTTTTTGGATGAAACAGTGGATTCTAAGAAAAAATAGTTTGGGATCATCAGAAACATTGTTAAAGGAGCTAGCATTAAAGAATAAGGAAGGGTATAGAAATTACTTTAGAATGTCTGAAGAAAAATTTAAAGAGCTGCTGTCAAAAGTACAGGGTGTCAAAAAAAAACAAGATACTTTAATGTGACAAGCAATCTCACCAAGATTGAGCTGCAAATTACTTAACGATATTTAGCTACGGGTGATTCGTTCGCAACCTTGCTTCCATATACCGAGTACCTAAAAATACCATTTCAAATTTTCTGGGAAAAGTATTTACAGGAATATACGATTTATTACAAGATTTTATTAAAGTAAGTATAAAAAGAATTGTAAAAAAAGTAGGTAATATAAAATTTAGTCTGTTCTATGTCTAAATAGCTGCAGTAAGTTCACCAGATGACCCCTAAAAATTCTCATCGCACTGTTACGGGATTAATTAAGCATCAAATATAAGTACCATTTTAATAACATGACACATATTTGCGAAATGCGATTGTTTGTTTATGACATTGAAAATACCGTTGTAACGAGGACGCACGCTGACCTAGTGAAATTTTCAATGTAATCAAAAGCTTGTTTGATATGGTGTACAATAATATTAGTAAAACATTATTATATAAACAAACGCACGTGAGTTAAATAGCTGGAAAATAACGAGAGTACATTATTATTACATATTAAGATTATTATTAAATGAATAATACAGAGAACGGTCGAAGTTAGTGTTGTCATTCGTCCACTGAGTACTACCTTTTATTGTACTTAGACAACTAATAAACAGAATTATGAGTATCTAGTGTGTTCAAGTAATTAACCAGCTGCAAGGTTAAATTACCCTGGAGTTTCTCTATATGGAACTCTCGATAGAATCAATCCCAAAAACGTTATAAGAATAATCAGACATTAATTATAGCATTGTTGTCTGTTGCATAATTCATATGAAAATGAACAAGAGGAATGTTCTGGGTTCATGTTGTTTGATTATGCTGGTGATATAGATGAATAATACTCAGAAGATGAAAACGGTATTGATGAAATTGTCTGGTAATAAGATGTAGAAAATAGACACACTAATGATGCACTTATATGATATTCGAATTTTCTCACTATAAGAGCTGCAATCCTTTTTCTCGTACTATAGTTTGAGTTTGTTTCTAGCTGATAATGTCATCGAAAACAGGCATATCTTAGCAAGACAGCAATATATTTGGCAGATATGTCGAATTCATCATCAACATTACCTGTATTTTTTTGCACTACTTCATCAAGTTTGCTGCGCTTATATTTGAAATATTTTTATTTTCCTATATTTTTCTTTTGCGATTTTGAGGAGCACGATAGACATTTGTTGTCTTTGATTGCTTTGTATTAGGCGATTTGGCAGTTTTTGTGTTTTCTACATGGATCGCTTCTTTCTGGTTATTACATACCATTGCCAGTAGTAATTGATGCAGGAAACACATTTCTGTTTCTGTTTCTCCTGTATTCTCGATGGTTTCGTTTTCAGCTTCATCATGTGTTGAATTCTAAAAGAGAAAAAGAAGTTTATTAAAATATTTCACATTAGTAAAAAGTGAATGAGATATGCATCAAAATGTGATAAATATTTTTTTGCAGATATCACAAAATAAGTAACAATGGAAGACAATTCAAAAAGAATATTATTTGCGATGGAATTTTCCAAACTGTTGTGGCGCATTAGATGCAACACATACGAAATGTGCCTTACAGTGGATAAGAATATTTTAATTACAAAGGCAGTTATAGCGTAATTATGTTTGTGTGCGTTGATGCAAACTATTGCTTTCGCTATTTCGACGTAGGCACAAATGGACGGGCAAACGATGCTGCTGTTTTTGCAAAATCTTCGTTAAATACAGCATTAGAAAATATTAGGAATACGTTACATTTTCCAAAAAAAAAAGAAGTATTTGTAGCTAACGATGCTTTCTTCTTAAGACTCTTTATTTTAAAACTCTTTGGAAGTAGTACTCATTTATCTAGATAACAGAAAAATCTTCAACTATCGCTTATCAAGATCTTGTCGCATTGACGAAAATGCATTTGGAATTTTGGTTTCAAGATTCAGAGTATTTGAACGACCTATAGCGGTTTCAATTAATAAGGTGGACAAAATTGTTAAAGCAGCTTTAGCATTACATAATTGGTTAAAAATAAATTCGGGTGAAAAATATACACCAACAGGCTCTTTTGATAGTAAAGATCTAAATACCAGGCGCAATATACCGGGTTCTTGGAGAACACGAAGTACTGAAGCGAATGGTCTAGTTAATTTGCACGTTGAATTAGAAATTTGATTAAGAATAATACATAAAAGTTACCGTAAGCAAATTTAAATAAAAAGTATACTTACCAAATTCGATGAGGTATTTCTTGTATTGGTAACACCATGTAAAAGTATATCCGCTCTTTTATACCAAAACAACTTTGGCACGTACAATTCATCTCTTGTTATGCCACTATGTATCGATTTGCATACTAATGAATGTTCTTTTTCATACATTGTTCTAATAATCTTCATTTTGTTTTTAAGATTAGCAATAGTAATACCAGGAATTTCCATTTGCTTGACAATGCAACCCAAGGCATCTACTCGTGTATCTTTTTTTTGTATTTATCACGTCGGTGGTTCTACATACAATCATACTTCTGATACATCTCCAAAAATTTCATCATTATAGTTTTAGACCACTTGAGGCTTATTCTTTTGAACTATTTTATGAACAACTAATTATTTTATAAACCAAACAAACTCTCATGCACCCCGATCTCTATCACAAAATATACTAAACACAGTCAACAGATGTTGGCCGCCTAGTCCGCAGGTTTCAAGGCTCTCAAGGTTTCAAGTTTCAACTTAAAAACAATTTGTGATGACCCATCAAGACTTGGTTCTACTTAAAAGAAATTTGCAACTTGATCAACTACACTTTGAATGGGTCAAACTTTCTTGAACAACTAAAAAGTTGATCAACTTTTATTAAAACAGAGGTTCTCACTACACTTTTTATTCAACTTTTGTTGCTCAACTAAAGTTGATCAACAAAACTTGAATCGTGAGAATGCGCCTTTAGCTCTTGTTTCAATTTTTCGTAGTAATCATACATGATTTCAAAGTTTACCAATAAAAAAAATAGCGCAAGTTTACCTTACACAGTAAGACACAGTAAGGCACAAAACATTGCCCCACAAATTATACGACACTCTAAATGACCACCATCTGGGTAAGGTCGTATATTCCTTACTGCAAAACAGACGTTTTTTCGTTATGGTGCAGGGTAAAGTAAGTAGGTGGAGAGTTCGAAAAAGTGGCCTTCCATAGGGAAGTGTTTTAGTACCAATGCTCTTCAATATATACACAAACAATCAACATACGCCAACCGAAACCAAGCACTTTCTCTATGCTGACGATCTTGCAATATGTGGTCAAGGAAATAGTTTTGAAGAAGTGGAGAAGAAACTCGAAACTGCATTAAAAACAATGACAGCGTACTATCTGCAGAATTCCCTGAGACCCAATCCCTCTAAAACCCAAGTCTACGCTTTCCACCTTCGCGCAAAGAAAGCCAAGCGAAAACTCCAAATTGTGTGAAATGGTAATACATTAGAACACGCAAACCAACCTATATATCTTGGAGTAACTCTGGACCGGTCCCTCACCTACAGACAACATTGCATAAAAACGAAAGGACAAGTAACAACTAGGAACAGCATACTTAGAAAGCTAACGGGAAGTAAATGGGGCGCACGTCCTGGCGTTTTAAGAACAACGGCACAGGCACTGTGTTTCTCAACTGCTGAATATGCGTGCCCCGTTTGGGGAAGATCTGCCCACACCAAACAAGTTGATACTGCGCTAAATAAGACATGCAGGATAGTAACGGGGTGCATGAAACCAACGCCACTCTCAATCTATATAAAGGAGCGGGTTTTGCAGAACCCTCAACACGCAGAGGCATTGCAGAGCACATAGAGAAAATTAAACAGATCGCGGACGAGCGGCATGCCCTATACAAAGCTCGAACACCACAAAAGCGACTAAAATCTAGGAAAATCTTCCTTGGAACAGTGCAGGATGAACCGCCTGAGTATTTTCCTCTTCCCCAGGTTCAATGGACCTTCCAGTCCCTAGACTTTAAAACGTGGAAAACTATGAATCAAATAAGAACGGGGGTCGCTCCAGTAAAATCAAACATGGCAAAATGGGGAAAAATCAACGAAGACGATGTGAACTGTGACTGTGGAGAAACACAGAATATGGAACATCTTCTTTCATGCAAAAACTGTCCTCATCGATGTACCCTCGAAGATTTGTGGCTCACCAACAAAGATGAAACCGACGTAGCCCGATACTGGGCCGAAATTTTATGGATGACGTGTCCGGACACGATAAAGTAAAGTAAGTCAAAGTTTACCAATAAAAAAAATAGCGCGAAGTATTCGTGAATAAGTGATCTTTAATACAGTTGCTCTATTTCGAGACCTCCGGCTGCGCCGTCATGCTCTAAAAATCGCACGTGGCTTAAAGACCTCAATATATACTATTACTATTATATTCTATTAAAATAATAGTGAGTTTAAAAAAAAATGGATAATTCCAAAATATTCGATATTTTTGTTCATGAGTCTTAATACATAAACGATGCGCGATTTTTGCCATTTTTACTTACGATTCTCATGAGATCACTTCCATTGGTCAGTTACTATAATATTTATAAGGTTAGAGCCTAATCTTCAAAACTTTTAACATGAAATTTCGACTTCGATTTTTGGAAACAAATATTGGGCTTTTAATATATGCCTAAAACACACTAAATTTGAACTTTAACATTACAAATGATCTAAAACAGCCATACTCATAACGCGGCCCGTGGGCCGCATGCGGCCATCGGAGCGATTATTCGCGGCCCTCAGACTGCTAGGCAGTAAAACAGAATTTGCTAGTTATAATATAATTATGTTTCTATTTATGTATTTAATCAGATTACAGTAGTGTAGAGCGGCGCCATGCATTGTACCGTATTTCGCATTAGTCATCTTTACCCCCACCACAGTGGCACTGGTCGGCCAGTAAAGATGTTTTAAAACCTTGTGGACCTCGTAAATACGCATGCCCGAAAAAATAAATGGACCCTAACAGAAAGAACTTATGTCGCAGTATGGGGACATTCTTTACCATACACAAGTGAGATGGCTGAGTAAGGGTAAAGTTTTAGAACGTTTCTTAAGCATTCGACATGAGATCTACAAAGAATAAAGAGTTTCCTAATATTCATAATTTTAGTTAATGGCTAAAAGTAGCGTTATGATACAATGAGCATTATGAATGAAACATTGACCAAATTACAAGGAGACTACAATAACATTGTAACGGAAATGATGAGTATTGTGTTTTCACTGGAGCAGAAGCTGAATATATATATTGAAGAATTGTCAAATGAAGATTATTTTAGCTTCCCTTCCGTTAAAGCACTGTTTGATGAAAATACAGATAAAGTCAAGAGATTTCTGACATACTGAAGATATTAGCAAACCTAAAGGATGAAATGTCTGAGTTTTAGTGACTTCAGGAAGTTTCAAGAACCATTTCGCTTGGTGGAAAATCTATGGGCAATAACAACAGCAAATGTAGCTCATCTTTTTATTTTTAGATACGAAGATAGGGATTTGGAAAATGAGTTAATTGATCTTCAGAATGATACAGAGCTCAAAAGTATTTTTGAAGAAAAAAAGAAGGAAAAAGCTCACTATAAGTTTTGGGAAGCAGTTGCAAATGACAAATTTCCTAACTTAATTGACTGTGCTCAGAAAATTTTGTGTATTTTTGCATCTACATATGTATGTGAATCTACATTCAGTAAGCTGAAGTTCATAAAAAACAAGTATGGATCTAGGATAACCAGTGAGAACATTGATAACATTTTGAGAATTTCAGTTTCTTCCGAACCTGCTAACATAAATGCCATTCTAGAGAGCTGTGAAAGATTTCGCGCGTCGACTTCAAAGAATTAACAAATTCAGGACTTGACATTCCTGGAGTCAAGTAAAAGACATAGTCTATATAATTTATAATTATATTGTTTTTACTTAACTTGTACTAAACTTATGTTATAGTCAAATAGTTTTAAAGTAATTTCATACCACCACTCTTGTACTTGTGGCCCTGATGAAAATTTTATTCAAACTATTAGGCTCTCAAAAAAATCCTAGTGGGGATCCCTAATCTAAAACCTTTAAAATTGTTTTTTTTTTCTATTAAACAATTGTCTTGAAAACTTGTGTTTTAAATAATTCCACAAAATTTATGTAGTGATAATAGTTTTAAATCAATTTTGTGGAAATGTTGAAAACAAAGGTTTTCAGTGTTTTATTATTAGATATTGTAATTACTTTTTATAACACACTTACACTTAATGAATCTAATAAAAAATAAAAAAGTTGTTTCTGAAACGCCATATTTTTAATCGTTTATTTTGTTTCAAAAAGAAATCCATTACGGAAATGAATTCAACAGACAATATTTTATTTTAATAACCATTAATGATCTTCAAACTAATAAAATAGACAATATAATTAGTAATTCGAGCTGTAATTAAATGTGTTTTCAATATCTGGGTTAATGCTATCGTTGAAATTTATTAATCATATGGTATTAAATTAAATCAATTCTTTAGCGTGTAAAAGGCTTTTGTTTTAATTCGAAAAATCAATCCTGATATTTTAAAATTCAGGGGTCGGCATAAGTCAGGCAACAAAAAATTTGCATTGAGATAGAAAATGCTGCGTTAAATTTAATTTAGTCAAAAAAATTACAAAAAGGATTCGAAAAAGGGTTACTGTAAGTATTTCAATTGATGCCCATCTTGATCAATGCATTGACTGCAACGGAGAGGCATGTCCGGCAAAGCACTTTAGGCTGTCCGAGAAGATTTTCAAATTCTTCTTCAATTGCAGTTCGGAGGTCGAAAAGAACGCGTGCTCTTCTTGCAAAAACGCTGTCCTTGAGAAAGCCCAACATTAAGAAATCACAGGGTGTCAGGTCACATGACCGTACGGACCACACAAAGATGTCTGCCTTTCCATTCTTCAAAATGAACATTAAGGTATTTTCGTACACATGACGTGTTCCGTCTCATTATAAATTAGTTCGTATTATTTTTCGATTTTATTTTATTTAGATTCATATTTGTAATTTGTAAAGTTTTGGATAAATTTAAGTTTCCAGAAATCTATTAAAAGATTAAAATATTTATTAGTTTTACATATTTCTGGGGAAAATTTGTCTATTATAATCCCTGCCTTTAGAAAGTATGTACCCGGAAAATCCATCGGCTATTGTTGTCGCATCCACTGCGTCTGTATATGGTTCTGAGAAGGAAAATATGAATGATTTTGTAATTTACGTTTTTACCCCAAGGTAAAATGATATAGTTTTTGTTAATGCCCCCCCCTCTACTACGGATTTCTGTTAGGCATTTGTAATGTATTTTTAGTAGTATCGAACGAAACTCAGTTCTGTAAACATGTATAGTAAGTAATAAATAGTTCTATGAAAATTGTCGTCGTATATTATTTTAATTTAATAAAATAATATTTTATAGCAAATATATCTCACGGTAAACTAATCGTGGGTCAAGACATGACGTGTTTTCATTTTAAAAACGCGTCTACTCGACGACTACGTACTGTCGTGACACCGACACTACTGTCAGAAGCACGTACATAGTTCGTTTTAATCATTTTTGACAGCTTTGCCAGACTTATGAGCGTTGCTGAACTTATGCCGACTCCTGTACATAAAAATATACAAAAAAATTGTATTATAGAAAGTGACGGGGTCACTTTTAAAATCTGGACAAAAAACCTAATCAAATATGATTCGGCAAATAAAACCGTAGGTTTCGCAGCAAATATACCAACTACACACACGTAAATTCAATATCTTAGACCCAGTTAAGGAAGATATTAGCGGAAAAAAAAATAAATTATTTACAATGCTTCAGACAAAAAATGCAAAAAAAATCTTACCTAAAATACATATCAATTAAGACGCAATAAGCATAAAATAATTACAAGACAATAAGCAACCCTTGACCTTGTAAGAAGATCAATGATATGCATAGAATAGAATAGAAATATGATTTATTGTTTATAAGCTTAAGCTGCTGCATGTGATACTCAAATATATATAAAAATACTGTGTTACTTGTACCTAAACGAACTGTACTTTCTTAATTATTCGTTGAGAAACTCTTTCATTGAATAATAAGGTCTTTCAGATAGATAGGCTTTTGTCAACTTACGGAACTTAAGAAAAGAAGTTGTAGATTTAAGTTGCAAAGGGAGATGGTTGTATATTTTTTTTCCGAATATAATATAGATTTCTTTACTAACTCAGTAGATGGGATCGGTAAATACACATCGGGCTTGAATTTCTAGTGGAGTAGTCATGACTAGGTCTTACTGGAAAAACATGTAGGTGTTAAGCAAACAGTTTGAAGAATATAATATATTCTATATTATTATATTCTATATTATTATATTATTATATATTAATATATTCTATATATTCTATATTATAGAGAGGGAAGAGTTAAAATCCCGTGATTTTTGAGGTAGCTTTTGCAATATGTTATTGTACTGAGGCCAAAAAGGTAGCGTATTGCTCTTTTTTCTAATTTAAAAATAACATCAGATTGGGCAGCTGTACTAGAACCCCAAAAACGAAGGTCATATCGAAGATGAGACTCAAACAAAGAAAAGTATGTCATTGTGGAAGATGCTAAATTCATTTCCTTCAAAACAGATCTTATTGCATAGCAGGCTGAAGCTAGTTTCTTACTTAGCAAATTGATATGAAGAAACAATTTCAGGTTGCTGTTAAAAATAGCAAGAAATTTTGCAGAATCCATTATACTGATCTGGTTGTTATTGAAAAGCAAAGGTTAAAGAGCTCCTTTATAGGATAATGCTACTGTCTTATCCACGTTAAAAGAGAGTGCATGAATTTTATGGCCTACAACACAAAATATGGAACTTTATAGAAGGTTAGGGGACGAGATTAATACACCCTAAACACATAGTTGGGCCGGAAACTGACGAGAGCGGGTGAACTGGTCCTCCAGGTTGGGAGTGGGGCGTATGGTTAACACTCCGACACCGTAACAGCATGTTACGAGAATTCAAGGTAAAGTTTCCGGACTGAAATCTAGAGGACTTGGCGCGAAAAAGAACAATGATTTAGGATTATTCTCGTGGAATGTAAGAAATAGCTATACAGGCCAGGAGCCTTGTAGTCTCTTATTAACAGTGTAGAAGTATATAAGAGCGATATAATTGTACTTCAGAAAATGAGATGATTGGAAAATAAAATATTAGAGAAAAAGAATTATACGATATATTATAGCTGCCATCCAACTGAAAACAAATTAGGAACGAGATTCATAGTCAATAAAAGAGTAAAGCACCTTATAATAAACTTCCAACCTCACAACGCAAGATTATGCACACTAAGAATCAGAGGTAAATTCTTTAAATATTCAATAATAAATGCCCACGCACCAACTGAGGAGAAGCGGGATGAAGAAAAAGAACAATTTTATGAACAACTGGAAAATATCATACAACATTGTCCTAGATAAGGTCTTAATAGGAGATTTTAGTGCAAAAATAGGTAAGGAGAGGCAATACATGCCAACCATTGGAATTCACAGTTTACATGAAGAGTCAAACAACAACGGAACTCGACTTATACACTTAGCCTCCTCAATGAACATGATGATTGCCAGTGCACGCTTCAGGCACAAAGATATACATAAGGGAACTTGGAGAAGTCCAGATGGAAATACAGTAAACCAAATCGACTATGTAGTGGTTGACGCAACACACTTCAGCGACGTGATAGACGTAGATGGACCATTACCTACTACAAGCTAAACTAAGAGCTATAATCTCCAATGAAAAGTAAGAAAAAGGAGTTAAAGAGGAAAGGTTTAAAGTAGAAGCGTTGATGAACCACAAGATAGCTAAGAAATTCGAGTAAAGTCTCGAAAGCAAGCTGGAAGGCTGCACAGATGTTATAGTTAAAGATATTTACAACTATTAGAGGCAGTGTAGAGACATATTGGAAGAAGTGGCAACTGAAGGTATCGGAAAGATAAAACGTAAAAAATTAAGGTCAGACTGAACGTGAAAGTTCTACATGAGAATTAACCAGAACAGAAAAGAATTCAAACCTAGATTATCAATCGTTAGAAATAGAACAGGGAAGATCATTGGTCATCAGGACTAAAGGCTAAATATAAGAGGTAACAAAGAAATAAAGGAAACAAAGCTCCTGTGGCAGATGACATTTCTTCATAACTTTTAAAGCATGGCAAAGAAAATCTGACATACTGTATATGTAGACTAGTAGAACTGATCTGGAAGCAAATAAAGTTACCAGAAGACTGGAATGTAGGTATAGTTATATCTATCCACAAGAAAGGAGATCAAACAAAATGTGACAACTACAAAGGAATAACCCTCCTAAACGTAACATACAAAATATTAGCATATATTCTTTACGACCGACTATCGGGATATTGTGAAGACATAATAGGTAAATATTAGTGTGGGTTTCGCAAAGAAAGATCAACGACCGATCAAATATTCCTTCTACGGCAAGCTCTGGAAAAAACATGAGTATGGAATTGATACTCCATCACCTGTTTGTTGATTTTAGATATGCCTATGATAGTGTTGAAAAAAACGCACTGTACAAGGCCATGATAGAATTCAGCAAATTGGTAAAAGCGACCCTTTCAAGAGTCGAGTGTAACGTTAGAGTGTTTCGAGAAGTTTCCAGAACGTTCCAGTCTCAGATACGACCAAGACAAGGAGACAGCCTATCATGCCTTCTATTCAATATTGCACTGGAAAAAGCGATAAGAGAATCTGAAATAACAACCAGAGGAACTATTATTAATCGCAGTGTACAATTACTAGCGTACGCCGATGACATCTACATTATTGCAAGAAGAAAGGCGGACGTGGTCGAATCATTCAAGACACTTGAAGCAGAAACAAAAAAATGGGACTAGCGGTTAACACTAATAAGACGAAGTATGTGAAAGTAGCAAATTATATACAAGCAGCACAACCCCAAGATCTAACGATCGGAACATATACCTTCGAAGGAGTAAGCAATTTTATATACTTAGGCTCACAAATTAATCAGAATAATGCAGTAAGTGCAGAAATTAACAGACGGATATATCTGGACAAATAGAGCCTATTATGGATTAAAAAAAAATTAAGAACAAGCCTAGTTACAAAAAGAACGAAACTGGTGACATACAAAAGTCTTATCAAGTCCATCCTCACTTACGCGTCGGAAACATAGACGATGACAAAGAGCAATGAAAAACGTTTAAGATGCTTTAAACGTAAAACCCCCGGCATATCTATGGAGAAGTACAGGAGGGCGGATTATGGCGTAGACGCTATAAGTTCGAACTTTACTGCCTGTATGACAAACCTGATATTATTAGGTCCATCAAAATAAACCAGCTGCAGTGGTTAGGTCACGAAGAGTGAATGAATTAGATAGAGCCGCCAAAACATATTTATAACCAAAGAATAGATGGAGTGAGAAGGAGAGGTAGACCCAGAGCACGATTTAAGGATCAGGTGGAGGAAGACTTGAGAATGTTGAGAGTACGAAATTTGAAAGCCAAGGCGAAGAATAGGAGAGAATGGAGACTTATCCTTGAGCAGGCCAAGACCTGCCATGGGTTATGGAGCCAATGATGATGATGAAATGAAATTATTCTTCTAATTTTAAATGTATGTAAAAATGTGAGTTTGATGAACTACGTCATAAACGTAGTGATCCTGTAGTGGGATCTTGTACTAATAGGTTAGATTCAATATATGTGGACAATTACCAATACTTCTACTCAACCTGAGAGGTCTATTGTGGCTCATCCCTAGGTTAAAGTTGTCCGTTTATCACAAACTTTTTTACGAAGTGGTAGGGCTCGAGTCAATAAATCTTAAATCTACATGCCTTATCCAATTCAACCTTGGGCAGTTGCACAGAAAGTACTTTGCCGTATCGTCTTTAGCGTGCTAAAATCTGCATTTCAAACTTTCTTTCGGTTCGTTGATGTTGACGATGATAATATGTGTCTCTTTAGGCGGCAGTGTCCTGTTTGGACACCTACGATAATTAAATGCGCAGATCATTCCTATTCATATCTAGTAGATCTTTGGGTCCCTTTTTTAAAGATAGGGGAGCATTTTAATGTATAAGACCCTTTTCCATTTTCTATATTAAAAGTACGTCTAGGCTCCCAGAGTAAGTTACTTTGTTACTCTCTTACTTGTGACTGCAGTTCCTGCAAGCATATCATTATAGCATTAATTTCTGCTAGGAAAATAGTGAAGTGATTACCTCTTCCATTAAGACTAAAGGATGGTTTCCCTTTATACACTCCAGATCCTATCTATCTATCTAATTTATTTTTATTTTCCATCGATTTAGAACTTAAAGAAGTGCCAGTTAAAGATAAAAACATCTATTTTTCATGTTAATTAAAAATGTAAAAAAAATATTTTAATCCTAATTTACTACAATAGCATAACATACCTATTGTGTATAAAGAAATATAGAGCTAATAAATTATTTTCATTTTTGTTTTTTTTTATTTGCCCTAAATCAGTAAGATTTAACTTAAAAAGTAAAGGAAGCATTCAACAAATTTTTTGTCGAGCAGTGATACCTTAAAAAAATACTAAAAGGGAATACAACGTTAAAAGGGTTTCATTGTTGGGACGCCTCATATCGGAACACCAGTAGTGGCGCCAAGTCTGACAGACCCAAAATTAAATAATTTATTAATCAGAAAATCAAATAATAAATGGTGGATACTCATGAATTGTGAAAAATAAAATAAGGATTCATGCAAATTAACTTTTATTTTATTAAGGGTAAAAATTATTAAAATATAAGATTTATTTGTTAAACTTGATCCTATGAGTTGCACTTTTAAACATTTTGTGGGTGAAATATACAATCAGGGCACTGAAACTGGGTTTCAGTGCCCTGATCGCAGCTGTCAAACAAATTAAGTTTTTGCACATTTAACAAAAATAACGAGTCTTACTGTATCTAATGCAAACACTACATTATTTTTTAATATTTAAATTTTCGGGATTATCTCTTGGAAGTTCACTTGAAATTAAAACCACTTCTTGGCGTCGGTTGCGAATAGCTGGAGAGATATATTCCACCATGGAGCGACGCTTTAGGTGCTGGTCGATTAGCTCTGTGGCCAAAAGTTTAATGTATATTCTACGAAGAAAATTATTATTTTGATTATTGGCCAGATATATAATTTGTGAGTTTATTTAAGACACATTCATAAGTGAATAAAAAATCACCATTGGCGATCTCCGGGTATTTCGAGCTCCATTATGGCACAATGTTCGTAAACTGTGTCGAACTCACCTTTAGTTGAGTTATAAAACCTTATAATCTCTGGCTTCTGTTGATCATCTGTTGATTCGTCTATTTGCTCATTACTTGAGCCATTACTTGAGGCCAGTATGACAGTTTTTCCCGTCTTGGGTATATAGGATACTATTGTAGTATTTTAGTATCTAGTTCTATTCTAGTAATTGTCTTTTGTTTTTTCTCACTGTACCGATGTATGTCAGATTGTGATCACGACGAAGTTTTGTAATGAGCTTAAAGCTAGTAAACCAATTATCACTCGTAAGGTTTCTTCCAGTACCCTATATTAAACCAATTAATTTCTCGACAATACTAACTGGATCATTTTTTAAATGAAAGAGTCCCTCTGGTTGTAAACCGTTCTAGATTTAATATACATCTAGTTTTTGCATCAACTAAGGCAAAGATTTTTAATCCTATTTGTTCGGATTGGAAGGAATATACTGCTTAAAACCGCATTTTCCCCAAAATTCTTCTAAAACTAAAAAAGTTTTTTTATCTATAGTGCCATACTCGCCAATTGTGTAGGCATTTTTGCAATTTTTTACAAAACTATAAACAGTTGTCTTATAGGCGCTAGCTTATCAGACAATTTTCTTCCGTCTCATGTTTCTAAATAATCAAATCTAAGATGTCTTAACAAAAATAAAAAACGTTGCTGCGCTATGGTTAACCAAAACATTTCAACCCCACTGCCATTTCGCTCCCACAATTCTTCTGTAATAAACCGATTAGTTTTCAAGCACCCAGCTAAATAGAGCAATCCTAATAAAGCTCCTATTTCGATTATAGTAGTATTTTCAGCAGAACGGGCTCTGTTATACATCTCTTTTATTTTATGTATATATACAATATATATTTGTTCGTACTTTCACCAATAGTGTTTAAAATATTTTTGGAAAAAAACAAATTCCAACAGTCAATTATGGATTTGGCATTCTTGCCATGTGCTTTTACACCCGGTAAGTAAAAAACTTGGCGAGTTCTTAACATTTGCACCAAGCAGTGTTTTTTCCAGACTACTTCATCTTTGCCTATAAAAATAACAATCCGTGAAACTTTTGTTGGTATTACATCCACTTCGCAATCATTGCCATCACCTTCTAGTTCAGTATCTGAATCTGAAAGATGTTCCTCTATGTTATCTACTTTATCCTCTGATTCAATATCATCAAAATGTTGTTCTGTGTCAGTTTCTATTTCCTTAACCAATTGAAGTAGACGACTTTACTCCTTTTCATAACTCATTGTGCTAAAAATAATAAATTTGACTAAACAAAATATAAAATAATACATGTTTACATAATAGAATACATAATATCAGCAAAATTACTCACCGCTTGTAATATAAATTCCAAGAAACGAAAATAAAACAAGAATCACTTGAGTTACTTAAGTGGTGGTGCCACTTAAGTAACTTAATTCTAAAGAACCCAAATAGGCTATAACAATAAAGATAAAAATACGGCAAAAGTTCTCGGCTCGACGGTCGATGCAATAATAAATATTAGTAATAGTAAGGTACCAAGAGCACGAAGTTCATAGTTTAAACCCCACTTTGGGTCTGAGAGACTTGGCGCCACCGCTGCAGGGTTAGCCTCCTGTGCTTCTTAACAAATTTACTTTTAATACTGTAACGTGTAAACCTCACAGTGCAGCGTCATTTTATACACAACACTGATTTGAATGTTTACTAGGAATTATAGTAATAAATTTTTTGAAACTTTTAAAACGGTTACAAACGAAAACGCTAACAAAAGTAGAAAAATAAAAAGCTGGTCGTTCATCAGGACTTAACGAAAAACACTTTGCTCAAGACGGGAGCTTCCTTGGGAGCGAGTGAGATTGTAGATGATAGAATAGTACAGATTAAAGACAGATAGATAATAATTAGATAACAAAATATAACTTCAGGTTTCAGGCTTTTGAGCTATGGTCATACAGAAGGATTCTGAAGATATCATGGACAGACAAATTTACCAATGAAGAAGTTCTGCGGAGGATGAACACAACTGCGGATTTGGTCAACATCGTGAAGAGCCGTAAGCTGCAGTACTTGGGACATATAATGAGAAATCAAGGCAGATACGAGCTACTTCAATGCATTTTCAAGGTAAAATTGAAGGAAAAAGGACCCCAGGACGAAGAAGAATATCCTGGCTTTCTAACCTGAGAGCATGGTATAGAAAGACCTCAACACAGCTATTTTGTATAGCAACCAACAAAGTCATCATAACCAGAATGATCGCCAACGTTCGATCAGCAAAATTACTTATCACTTGTAAACTAAATTCCAAGAAACGAAAATAAAACAACAGTCACTTGAGTTACTTAAGTGGTGGCGCTAAGTCTAATGAACCCAAATAGACAATAAAGATAAAAATCTGGCAAAATTTCTCGGCTCGCCAGTCGATGCAATAATAAATATTAGTAACGTCCCAAGAGCACGAAGTTCATAGTTTAAACCACACTCTTTTATACACTCTAGTATGACGCTTGGGTCTGAGAGACTGGGCACCACCACTGCAGGCTTAAATATGAAGTCTGTAGATTTCGTACGTAATTTTTGCATTTTGCCGTAAATAGTAAAATCGTTAAAAGTTAAAAAGTTTGAAGAACCGTATCTTGCTTAAAATTACTCCTATAGCTCCTAAGCTACAGTTGACCATTTAAATGTTAATTATTTTTCTTTTATATTTAATGAAACATTACATACATGAAGTTATGAAAAAAATCGCGTGTGTTTCTGTTTTTTGCTTCGTTTTTTGAATATATTTTTGTCGAAAAAATTATTTTTAATTTTAAAAGGTGGCATTTTGATGGAAAATTTAATTTTAAACCACTTTCTTGTAAATGTTAATGTACTAAAATTGCAGAGAATTTACCGAATAGGAGCCCGAATAGCAGTTTCCAATAGGAACAAATTTACCCCTTTTTCAAAAACGAATCCCTTTATGCGATAGCTCTCCACGGTTTTTTTATTTGGGGGTGCATTGACCATATGAAATACTAATACTCATTTAACGTTGTACATGCTGTTAGTATTTTTTGAACATAACATAGTACATAATCAATTTATTGACCTTTAGTTTCGAGTTTTTCTTGTATATAGATTAGCCGATTATTGATTTTACATTTTTCGTTGGTTGGTTCCACGTGAATTTATGTATACCTTTGTGTTGATAGTAACCAAAGAAAGATTTTTTTATTTTTTGTGGCCTCAAAATTTATGTATCTTATAGTACAGGGTGTTTCAAAAAAAGGTAACCCTGTCTCTAGGGTACGTAAAAAACTGAAAAATAATTGGGGTTTGCTTAGTAAAAAATTTTTGTAACGCTATCCGTTTTCAAGATACAGGGTGTTAAAGAAAAAAAAATTTTACACATTTTTTACGATTTTGCCGAAACTACTGGCAACATTGCAATGAAATTTTATACGAATATGTTTTGGAAGCTGATACATCCCATGAATTTGTTTTTATATCTGATTCTTATAGAGGGCGTTAGTGACATGGATCGTACTGATCGTAAGTATTAGCCAATATAACTTTTTTAAGAGTATAATTATTAATCAAAATTTCAAGTAAACTTAAACATCATTCAATATTACACGAAAAAGGTACTTTGGTAAAACTCGATACTGTGTACCTTTTTCGAAATATTTTGATTTGAAAATTATGAAGTAATAATATTGATGCTGGTAGTAATGATAAAGTTCTAATAGGTATACTTCTATTTTCTCCAACTGTGCCATGGAAATCTGACATTTATTGATTGTTATGACGATAAATCAACAATAAATAGAGTTTTGAAAACTTGTTATTTGTAAAATCAAATCAAAATGTACTCAAATATTGAATACACTGACATGTTATTAACCTTAGGCGAATGTTTAGGATGATCTAGTGCAGCTGTGACACGTTATGCAGAAAAGTTTCCTAGAAGAAACTTACCAAGTAAAAAAACATTTAGAGCCGTTAAACGACGTTGTCGAGAAACTGGGAATGTGAGACCAAATAAAATAAATTCTGGTAGACCAAGAACAACAAGAACAATTAATAAAGAAAATAATATTTTAAATTTACTTGATCAAGATTCCAACAGTTAGCGTAAGGAATATAGCAAGACAAACAAATACCTCTTCTTCAAGTACTTGGCGGATACTGAAAGAACAACAATTACATCCTTATCATTACAGACAAGTTCAAGAGCTCTTGCCAGATGATCTACCGGTTAGAGTGGATTTTTGTGAAACATTGCAACATAGGACAGCCCACAATTGAAATTTTTTAAAATTTTTACATTCTTTTTACGGACAAGGCCACCTTTACGCGACAAGGTGTGTTTAACTCCCATAATGCACACTATTGGTGTGATGAGAATCCACGAGTCAAAAGGGTATTACATTACCAACACTCATTTAAAGTTAAAGCTTGGGCAGCAACTTTAGGTAACAAATTAATAGGTTATCATATTCTACCTGTAAATTTAAATGGTGATATGTATCTTTATTTTTTAAACAATTCCTTATTCGAGATATTACAAGATTTAACGCCAAACGAGCAAAGATCTTTATTTTTTATGCACGATGGAGCCCCACCACACTTTGATAGAAGGTATCGTAATTGCTTGAGTAATCATTTTCCGAATCGATGGATTGGTAGAGGTGCAGAAGCTCCGATTCATTGGGCTCCTCGGTCATGCGATTTTAACCCTATGGACTACGCAGTTTGGTCGTATCTGAAGGAAACAGTCTATGCTACAGAGGTAAATTCACGCCAAGAATTGGAAGAAAGAATTTAACGTCAATTTAATGACATCATAGCTGATTCCCTACCGTTTAGAAGGTTAATGGAATCTTTAGAAAAAAGAATAGACTTGTGTATTCGCGAAAACGGAGGGAATTTTAAACACTTACTGTAATTGAATTTTATTTTATGTTCTTAGTCATTAATTTAATTTTCTTCTTGTGAGTTTTGTTTAATGACTAACTATTTTATACCAAAACACTTAAGATTACTAACTGGAAAAACAAAGCAAGGAACAGAACAGAATGGCGGAAAATCCTAAAACAAGCCAGGACCCAGAAAGGGTTGTCGAACTACTGATGATGATGATGAACTATTTTATACCAGCATCAATTGTTACTTCATAATTTTCAAATCAAAATATTCCGAAAACGGTACACAGTATCGAGTTTTACCAAGAGTACCTTTTTCGTGTAAAATTGAATGATGTTTAAGTTTATTTGAAATTTTTGATCAATAATTATACTCTTAAAAAAGTTATATTGACTAATACTTAGTACGATCCGTGTAACTAGCGCCCTCTATAAGAATCAGATATAAAAACAAATGCATGGGATGTATCAGCTTCCAGAACATATTCGTATAAAATTTCATTACAATGTTGCCAGTAGTTTCACCAAAATCGTAAAAAATGCGTAAATTTTTTTTCTTTAACGCCCTGTATCTTGAAAACGGATGGCGTTACAAAAATTTTTTACAAAGCAAACCCCAATTATTTTTCAGTTTTTTACCTACCCTAGAGACGGGGTTACGTTGTTTTGAAACACCCTGTATAAATAGCTATACTCAGTTATATTATATATTATAGTTTTCTCAAAATCAACTTCTAAAAAAAATTATAGATTAAGATCTCATATTTTTCTTCTTAACGAGGTATTTGGGTCAAATAAAATGGAAAACGACAAAATTCTCTGTTAGTTAACAATCCTAGATATTAATTCATCCAACACATCCCTTTGTATGTATAATTTTACAAATATATGAAAATGTAAACAGAGGCACGGCATGACTTTAAATCCATGTAGCTAGCACAATTTAGAACCCTATGTTTATTCTTTATTACACGGTTTAATTTGCCAGTACGGACCCATAAAACTAGAGCACGGCTTAATTAAATATTTTGTATACAGCAAAAAGTTTTAGGGTAGAGCTCTGATAATTATAATTTATGTCTCAGCACGTTGATTGCTTAGACACATAAACATCCGGATAAAAAACGAAACTTTTTTAATTATCAACTTTTGATAAATGATTTTGTAGGGAGTGAGGCTTATTAAACGATTTTTAGTTAACGTTCAATGAGATTGCACATTTTTGTAATTAGAATTAACGTTAGCGAGTAAGGAACGTAATCATATGTCAAACAGTAGAACATTTTGTGTGCCTATATAAAGCGGCCCAGGGTCAAAGTTATCACGCCAATTTTTATTTCTTCCTTAGGTTAGATTAGATTATGTGAGGTCGTTAAGGCCATGCAGCCCCATTGCACTTCGACCTGTAGAGATCTTTTGTGTATACATTAATTTAGTTGAAATCTAGGATGCCAATACTTCTGATGATGATCTGTTGTTCTGATTAAGTTGATGTTAAATATAAAAAAGAATAATCTCAAATTAATATCTATTTTATGTTAATAGATATCAATTTATTAAATTATACTTTTTTTTTTACTATTACTTATGTGGTAATAATCTAGACCGAATAGATTATAACCTCTTTACAGTTAGTATTTGTTTTTTCATAATGGTAACAGTCGGTTCTTACCATTAGTTGAACAAAGTTGTCCATCCTTTCGAGATGTATTTTCCCTTTATGTTAAATCTTGACTCTTGACTCTCTCGACCTAGTGTCATTATTATATTAAAATTCATCATTATTTTTATGTAAGAATAGGGTTTCTACATTATGTTTACGTAGCTAGTTTTAACTACTTTTAATGGTTTTTTCACTGATGATGGTCCGACTGGACCTAACACGTTTTAAAGATTTAAAGAAATTTCAGAACATCTCGTCTTGTCTTAAAAAAATCTTAAAATGTACATTCTTGTCCTGATCTCGAACCCGAAAATCTAGTCTTAGCTCGAAATTCTCAATTATCTCGATAATATGTTGACAATAAATTTGGCAATATCGATTTCAATAATTATGTACGTAAATAATATTACAGGTTATTTTATTTTATTTTAATTAAAAAATCTACAGGGTGAATCTTAATTAGTGATCACCACTTTTTATACGGCCTACCATTGATGGTAATTTCGCGATTGAAAACAAAGTATCTGACCTCTGGCGGAATAAATTTAAACTACTAAAAGTAGTATAAACAAACCAGACAGCTGTTGATTTGAATAGAAATATTAAATTTTTTTAGTAAATTTCAGCATTATGACTACGTCACAGTATATTGCCAAAGAATATTCTTTATAAAGCAATATACTGTGACTACGTTAAAGTATTTTAAATCAAATCGATATTGTTCTGTTCCTCAATGCAATTCAAGATCGACAAAAGATATTTCCCTATTTTTCTTTCCTAAACTGGAAAACTTGAGGAAAAAGAGGAAATCAATAAAAAGAAAATACCACTCTCATTAAGTCAATAACATACTAAGAATACATAATTTATTTTCTTGAATAACAGAAATACAAATACTTACCATGTTGGGATAGTATCATGAGGTTTTTTTCTCATGATTTATTGTAGAATCTTTTAAAGACAAATCATGTGTTATGATCTTTTCTGACAGGTGATCTCAAGTTAAGGTTGATTTCATGTAATCAAATGAACTATCTTACAATAACGTCAAGTTCAAGTTATTTATTTATGTTAATATACAATAAAGTACTTATATGTCAAAAAATAGTATAAAATAAAAATTAACATATTAAAAACATAAGGCATAATATAAAATAATGCATATATTAGTAAGACAAACATTACACAGAACATTATACTCTGGGTTCCCAGGTATTCAGAAAATAGGATTCTGGATTCATCAATACACAAACCAGTTTCAAACATTAAAGTTAAAATTTAAGAATTCATTACTTGAAAACTGCTTCCCCTTTAACCAATGGACTCTTTGTTTCACCACAGTACTCAAAGATATCATTAGGCTAATTTCCATTTTTAAATGATAAAAATAACTCGTCTTAAACCAAACTAAACATGCAAAAGCAATGGTAAACTAACATTAGACTGTTATGTTTGTTTATACCATTTATATCGGCCATGACACTGCAATCGACCTGCCTTCTACATTCAGTTTTAATCGCGAATAGCGACAACCTGTAATGATTGTTCGACCTATTTGATCTGGGCCTGTCAAAAACATGCACACTTCGGCTCGATTTCAGAGGATTGTCACTGCCCCACCCTCGATTGATGCCCAGCGGCCGAGCCGACGATCGTGCGGTCTCAGGAGCTGCTATAATGCCAGGTATACACGACAACGATTTATCTAGAGATGTGACTGGGTATTTCGTATGTGCACTTTTATCAATGGTGTGTATGAAAATTGGCGCAGATTTAAGGTGAGTGTAGTGAGCAAATCGTTGTCGATCGCAGTTGACAGTTTTATCGTAGTGTCGGTAAAATGTAAGCCGAAGTTTTATCTAATCATTTAGTTCATTCTCAAGTCTTGCTTTTAGTTGTAGCGGAATTCGTGAGAAATTCGAAGACTTTATTCAGTGCAATGGAAATTAAGTTAGTTTCCTTGTGAAATAATAAAAGTGAAGATTTTTACGACCACAATAAGAATTATGCTGCCCACGATCAGCTAATTATTAAGTACAAATCTCTTGATCCTAATGCCAATAGAGAGACAGTAGTAAAGAAAATGAATAACCTGCGGACTTACAAGAAGTAACTCAACAAAGCCCAAAGAAACTGATAATTGGTGTAAATTTTGTGCACTCAATGAACATTTGATAAACTCTACAAAAGAACTGCGCAGTCATATCGCAACGATAAATCGTTGTAGTGTATACCGGTTATAAGTGTCATTAAATTTTCAAACGATTCTATCGCTAGCATATTTTTTTCGAATTGACTCTCTACAGATTATCTCTCAATTAAGGGTTTTGAATTTTTTACAGTTAAATTTCATATAACTTACAATGCAGTAAAAGTTTTTATCGAAAGTACACTTTCTACAGAAAAAATCGAACTTTAATTTTAACTTTTGAATGACATTGGTGACGCTTAAACAAGCTGCTATCATTCTATTACATATATTTTATCAGCTTCGCTACTAATCAGTGGTATATGCCTACTGAAGAAACCATTTTCAAAAAATGCATTAGCAATAGTATACCTCATAGTTGATGTGAAAATCTATAGTCAAAATATTAATATCTTTATCTTTTATTGATATTATCAGATTTAGCCATACTGCTTACACTTCCTCTAAGGTGAAAATTCACTCATCCCAGATACCTACGGTATCAAAAGGATTGATCTCTGGTGGGACTCTATCCGTGTTATCGAGCTCTAGGTGACTTGGTATGCTAGAGTATCTCCCAAAAATTGTCGTACACATCGGGACGTTGAGAACAGTACAGCTTTCTGCATGGTCTTGTAGAGATGTTCATTCAGACCTAGCTTTTTTATGTTTTCTAGAAGGTGGTTCGGAATGATTCCAGTAGTAGAAAGAATAATAGATATTGTCTGGGTACTTTCCATTCTCCACTATCTTCGTATTTGAATTCCCAGAATTCCCCTTTTGTTGTTTATAATTGTTGTTGCGTATCGCCACATCAATGAGTATTATTTGTCTCTTTAGTTTAGTAACTAGTTGAGATCTGGTATATTATGTGCCACTGTTTGAAGGATCTTTTCTACTGAGTCGTGCCGTTTCTTATATTTAGTTGCAGCAAATTTCTGACAGCCCCCTTTAAGATTTTGGATGGTTTCTTGAGCTTGACATTCATATCGGTATTTGTCGTTTTGGACCTGAGGGTCTTTAATAATATATTTCAGTTAATTTTTGGTTGGAATAACCTGACCCTAAATGGCGAGTAATGATAATCTTTCCTGATGTCAGCTTTCCTGACCTCATTGGGATGTCGCCCTTGCAGAGGTTTACCCATCCAGGTGCGCATTTTTTTGGCCTTAGTAAGATGGTTTATGCGCATTTTTGATTCGCTCAGTTTGATCGGTGTTATATCATCTACTGCACAAATCGCGCGATATAGAGTAGATGTCTCAGCCTACACCTGAAAATAAGTTCTTAAATTCGTCGAATCCAACTAACTGAACCTTTCCTTTAAATGTATTTAAGACACGGCACTTGTCAGGGCCGAAGTGCATACTAATATCATTAGAGAGATTTTCCACTACTTTCAACATCTGATCCAGGTGGCTTCGAGTGGAAGCCAATAGTTTTAGATCATCCATACACAATAGATGATTAAGCTTTGTCACAACAGTAGTGTTATTTTTTATGCTAAAGCCTGTGTGAGTTAAGTTTAGTAGCTGGGATAGGGGGTTCATTGCTAGACAAAACCACAGTGGGCTAAGCGAGTCTCCTTAAAATATTCCCCGGTTGATTGCAATATTTTCAGTTTCGATATTATTTTCACCATGTTTTTGAAGGTGAATTTTTGTCTTTCAATCTGACATTATATGTTTTAAAAAGGTCACTATGTTATCATCGACTTGATATATTTTTAATATATCTATAAAGTCTTTATGCAGCACTGAATCAAACGCTTTCTTGTAGTCGATGAAAGCAGTAAAGAGATTCCTTTTTTTGCTATATGCTTCATTAGAAATGACAGAGATGATGGTAAGTTGTTCTTTGCAACCCATGGAACCCTTACAGCACCCTTTCTGTTGGGGCTCTATTATATTGTTTAGAGCACAGTGTTGGTAGATACGCCGGACTACACAGGATGTGACTAATTTATACAGAGTTGGAAGACAAGTTAGTAATTGGGCGATACTTGGTTGGATCTTGGGTGTTATTTTGATCTTTTGGTAATAAATAAGTTGTTCCCTGGGTTAGAAAAGATGGTTTTTTTCCGCGAATTAGAAATATTGTGCTTAATTAATGCTGATAAGCACTCATGAGTACTTCAGAACTTTTTAAGTCAGAAGTTCTAAATGCTGTCTGGTCCAGGAAATTTCCAGTTATGAAGCTCTTTGATAACATTTGAAACTTCTTTAGTAATTAAGGGTTCAAAGGGAGCAGTAACGTAGTGTTAGCAGTTGTGCGCCGTATCTTCGATCCATCCAGCATTGGTGTTAAGAGCAGCTGGTGCGGAAAGTTGATTTCCCCAAAACTCATGGATTTCGGAAATTTTATTAGCGCTTTCTGCAGTAGAATTGAGTTTCCTATAGAATACCTTCTCGGCATTCTCAAAAAGCATATTGTCGAATTTTCGTTTGTTACTAATTTTGTATCTCCTTAGTCGGCCTGAGTAAACGGAAAGTTTTTGTTTTAATTTATCCAGACACTGTTGTGCTGTGTTGTTTTCTAGATTATATTGTGAGTGTCTTGCGGTGGTTAGCATTATTTGTTTAGCTTTTCTGATTACTTTTCTATTTGTGGTTCCTCGAACATATTCTGTGATTTGACCAATGTGCCTACGTAATGCTTCAATTTTATTTAGCAGCCGTTTTTTCCCAAGGTGCAACTGTGTTATCTGGCCTTTCGATATTATTACCCCGTCGTGTTCTGATCTTAATGCCCATAACATTAGTAATTGCTGTTGCTGCACAGTAAATCAGCATATGCAAATATATCAATGTATGAGCTTTCACGATATAATTGAGTAGGACTTCAGTGTTTATAAATTGTAACAGCGTACCTAGTTTCTTACAAGAGTTTATTTTTGGTACCGGTGGTTTGGTAAGTGGGTTTGTCTCATTAAACTCTTGTACGGCACGTGCCACTTCTCTTACCAGGCTATCGTGCAACTCGTTGTCCTGCTGCGTATTAACAGGTTGAGTTTCTTGTATGAGAGTCTCAGGAATCTGCTCATTAGGGATTTCATTATGGACTTGATCCACAACTAGCTCTTGGTTATGAATCTCCCGTTCGACTTCGCTTCTAATGATATCGCGTCTAGTCTCTCGGATAAAAGTATTTTTTTTATAATTACCCTGCTATTCGCTATTTAGAGACTTGAATCTCTGAGTATTCCCTGCAAAATTCGGCTTAGATTGCATATTTATAATATTAATCATTATTATTAATAAAGTTTAAGATTATCGTAATACAGAAGGCAATTATTACATTTATTATTTAAATTAAAAATTTTAAACCCGTTTAAACCTTTATCTACGAAGGTTCGTTATTCGAAGATAAACCATTTTTGCAGTCTTCTTAACTTTACTTGTTTCTAGTATGCCGAATGACTTAAGGAGTTGCCCCCCCCCCGGAGTTGTTCATATCTCTTGTGCTAAAATATTTTTAAACTTGTGTCATGATTGAACAGTTTTCCGACAAAACCATTTTACGTAAGTTTGCTTAGACATTTTTTGTTGTATTAATTGTTATTATCGACTTGCTTGTTATAATATATTTATTGATGTCGTTAATATTGATTTATATGTATTAATAAAGTTATTGCATTATTTTAACTTTCGATTGTATGTGGTGTGCCTTATTAACAAGATTAATTAATATAATAAATATTGTTATTATATGTATGGATATTTGTTTACCAATTTAACGAGTTTATTATTAGTTGATACAATTAATATTATAATTTGCTAACTTTTCACATTTCTTAAACTAGTAATGCAAATCCTAGGCGCAGGTACTTATCGCGTGCGTTATATTTTCTTGTATACCTGAGGGTAAATCTATGGATGAGTTGCGTTGTATGTATTATTTGTCGCGTAATACTTAATATTTTTATTATTTAAGATTGTGCAGCCACCTATTGTAAATTATTCTTGGTATAAATAAATACTGGTTTTATATTTCTGTCACGTCATATTTAAATTTGTAGATACGAATCATGTATTAAAATTTAGTGTATGTATTTTATCTGTTTGATTTTAGTTGTTCTAAATAGAATTTTATATAGTATTTTTACTTGTTATTTGTCTCTCATAATACATATACCCAAGGCGAAAGAGAAAGACCTACGGGTTTTAGATTGAACTTTTATTTATACATCCTTTTTGATCACCTCATATATTATTTAGAGGTCATCGTATATGCAGAAAGAAACAGTTATAACTAAGTAAATACACTGATCTTCAGCCACAAAAATTGACAACGGACTAGCATTACTAAAACAGACAAAGAGATAAAAGCAAGAGCCTCAGCTCATCAGAATTACGTCACATAGGACGATAAATATAACTGAAGATAGTAACACTAACAACAAAACGAAAATTAAAGTCAAAAATAAACTATCAACTAACCACTACACTTCAACATAGTAATGGATAAAATCATAGAATAAATTAAAATGACAAGGATGAATATAAGCTAAGCAAAAAACAATTTTTTTTATTTGTATTAACATCTAAGATTTTTTACAATCTGTTTTAAAACAAAAACAATAAGCAAAATTGTTTGTCATATCACACTGGCTGGGCGCTGTTAAAGGCGCAGCTTTCTCTACTGCAGGCACTGTTAGATTTATTAGGTCCAAAGCACCATATAACGGATGAGAAAACAAATAAAAATCTTTTGTTATAAAGACAACGCCATCCTTAGTTCAGATAACGAAGATAACCTACAACGAATGGAAAATCTTACATCCAAAACTGAGAGTTTTATACATACACTATGAAATCTTCTACATCTAAGAGAAATATTTGCTGATGTTCGAGGAAGGTCCTCAGAAAATGCATCCGTCCTACTTACCAATACTTCTTGAAAAAAAAAAATTTAGAGTCTGATGAGAATACTTCACGTGAAGACAGTAACTTAAAAGTGATATAGATGAATGAAATTTTTAATTTGAGCTTGTGATATCAAAAATAATAATTGATGGATTCGACCGTTACTTGATGGAAATTCATTTTATGTAACAATAAAACACTGAAAACTTTGTTTTCAAAACTTCCACAAAATTTATTTTAAATTCTTATCACTACAGCTGTTTCGGCTGATTGCCTTTCTCACTTGAGAAAGGCAATCAGCCGAAACAGCTGTAGTGATAAGAATTTTAAATAAATTTTGTGGAAGTTTTGAAAACAAAGTTTTCAAAAATATTACTTGTGGAGAAAACCATCTTACTTTCACTTGCATTTATGTTTAATAAATGTAAACAATTAAGTTGTCAAAGGTGGTAAAAGATAGAATTATTTTGACCATTACATAAACATTGCAAACAAACTCAGTGCTATTTTTTTATTAAATAATTAATTTTTGTTTTCCTTATTTAATAATTTCTACTCTTAATTTTTTTAAAACTCTCTGCTCATCCTACTTAAGTTGAAAAACTCTTTAATAAAATTCAAATCAATGACAGTTTTTAAAAGCTGATGTTACTCTTCAAATTAGCAATCAAAAACTACAAAAACCCGTCTGAACGTTTGCTTTGTACTTATATTGTAAATTACTCAAAGGTGCCTTCTATTTTTCAGTCGTTTCTCTAAAATTCCCACAGACAATTTCACAAAACTGCGTAGCAAAGTAATTGCGCTACGGGGGTTGGAATTCATAGCTATTTCTGTTTATAGCTACAAATATAGTATTCTTTTGAAGCTTGTCTTTATTTTTGAATTGTATTTGATATAATTTTGAAGTCTTTTTCAGTGTTTTCAAAGGTTTTCTTTCGGTTTAACTTGTAAAAAATAATCTTGTTTTTGTAATCAATAGTTGTATTAAAATAATAATTATAACATTGATTTCCTTTTTAACAAAATAAGTACCATTATGTTACACTTTTCTTCACGGCTCTGCTAATGTAATAAATGTAACAAGAAAAGGTAAAATAGTAAATTATTATTAATTTTTGAATACTACAAGCGGTTGTCCATGTTAAAATATTCTGTATCTATAGACACTAATAATAACTTGTACACTTGTATTTGTGAGAATCGGCAACGGTGTAGTAAACATATAGAAGTAAATTTATTTTTGTCTTACCTACTAAAATCTCAAATATCGTGATTAGTAGCAAAAAATAAGTTACGGTTTGTTTACATGTGAATTTAAAAAATTCTTCGTAATACCGCAGTGAGAAATTTCGGAAAAAAAACTCGCTTTTGGTAAAAACTAGTGTTTGAAGTGATAAGGTTAAGTAAGGTTATTTACAATTCGAAACAGTCATACTGGTGGAACATTGTCCTTTAATTTTGCGACGTTTCCAAAGTCAAAAATAATTCTGCTAACTGAGGACTGATAGGAACTGGGTTTTTGAGTGGTTGAAGCGGATCTACTTCCTTTCGCGGTCCTTAGAAACAGATATGATGCACACGGACAGTAATGATAACGGAGTCAGAAGGCAAGAAGAGAAACGATAGAGGGTCAAGTTCATCTTTCCTGCAGAGCAGAGCAAAAAACACTGCCAGAACCCCAAAGCAAAAGCAAACCAAGGGAAGAAGATTTAGAGGATGAGGACGACGTTATGAGTATGTTCAAAAAGATAATGAGGGAACTGAAAGAAATCAGGAATGAAAATAAGGAATATAGAGAAGAGATGATGGTGTTGAAAAAAGAAAATATAAAGATAAAGCAAGAATTGGAAGAAACAAAAAACCAATTAACCCAGGTTAAAAACAAAGTAAAGGAATTGAAAAACAGATGAAAAAAATAACATAGTAATTACGAGTCTACAAATAGTCGCAACAGATGAAACACTCTTAAAAAAAATAAAGTAAAAGATTTTATACAAGAGCACATAAAAGAGGATGTCAAAATAGAATCTGCGATAAAGCTAAAAAATAATATATGTATGGTACAACTGAAGGATTATGGCAAACAAATTAAGGTAATGAAAGAAAAAAGCAGACTTAGATTTCTTACTGGAGAAAAGATCTTCATCAAGGATGACCTGACCGAAAAGGGAAGACACATCAGGCAGGAAATTGTAAATAAAGGCAAGTAATTAAGAGCTGAAGGTAAAAACGTGAAGATAGGGTTCAGGTATAGGTGAAGAAATGGTAATTTTAAACGAGAAAACTCTAGAAATATGGACCCAAAAAGGGCATATAGTAGTGGAAAAAGAAAAAGACAACTCATTATGCCAACGGACCCTAGCGATGAACAGGAAAATGAGTTTGAACATAAATAGCAAAATAAAAAATAAGAATACGTATCTAAATATTGTACAAATATGGAATGTACAAGGAGTCTACGAGGAGGGAGCAATAATTAACCTAACAGAAGAACTTAAAAAATATAAAATACAGATTATAGCAATACAGATAAGACATTATACTGGAAACAACATTGCAAATATTAGCCCATACACGTTTTATACAAGTGGGGGCGACAATACGAATTTTGGAGTGGGTTTTCTGGCATATGAAAAAAAATGTGGAGCAGATAAACCGATTCGTAGCAACATATGATAGAATGGTGCAATTAGAATTGAAGAAAAAGGGAACATGATATCGCTAATAAATATACATGCTCCAACAGAAGAAAAAGGAGAAGAAGTAAAAAAATAATTTTATGAAGAATTAGAGTCATTGTCTGAAGAAATGCCCAGACAAGATATTAAAATTATTATAGGCGACGCCAAAGTAAGCATATGAATACAAAGCATAATGGCCAAAGATTGATCACATTTGCAATTAAAAACAGGATGAAAATAATAAGTACGCATTTCAGGAGAAAAAATATAGACAAAGGAACGTGAAAAATTCCGGGATCAAATGAAACTAGTCAAATAGACCACATCTTAATACAAGAGAAATTCGCCAATTTATTAACAAATAATGTGAAAACGTGCAGAGGGACTGACGTAGACTAAGATCATTTTTTTGTTAGAATTAATATGAAAGAAGCAATAATTAAAAAGCAAAAACGGAAAAAGAAAGTGCAACGTAAATTTTATTTTGAAAAAATACGAAAATTTGAGGTAGTGCAAGAATATCAACAGGATATACTAAAAACCAACGCCAATCAAGATAGTACTACTGTGAGTAACATACAATAAAAGTTCTCGAAAATGACAAACAATATAAAGTAAGCAACGTCGAAGAACATACCAGGAACAAAAACATTTAGAAAAAACCACTGGTTTGATGAAGAATGTAGAAGAGTAGTGTTAGTGTGTTACAAAAGAAGACATATTTCTGATACATATCTCTTATACCCTTATACATATTTCTAATGAGTCCTGCAAGGACCAAATACGTATAAGCGAATTGTAGAGACACTATACGTGAAATAAAATCCTAACTGTCTTTGCTATATCTTTATTTATTTGTATTTCAAGTCTTCTGTATAGAAGCCAATTCATAAAAGGGGTTTGCTTGCTTTGGTGCATGTAAAAATCTTCTATATATATATATATATATATATATATATATATATATATATATATATATATATATATATATTGTTGTACTTTTGAATGTCCATAAGCAATAAAAAACCGATATACAAATTTTATTACTTAAATAAAAATTAAAATTATTGATATTTCATAAAGACACGGGCATATAAATTTTCAAACATCCTGTATAAGACAAAATATGTATTTTAAGTTGTTCGAAGAATTGTTCATTAGGCCTCAGAGACAAGACTTTCAAATATTATCGATAAGAAATTTAAATAAGTCGGTTATTGTGGAATGGATTTACCCGGAATAAAAGTGTATATAGAAAGTGTTGAAACAATAGACCGGGATTTGCGGTGGTTTTTCTCCCCGAAAGATATCGGTAAAAGTTTATTAACAAAAGACATTGAATTGAGAAACAGGTATCGTTTGTAGCTATTAGTAAGAAATATTTGTAAAGCAGATAGATTTAGTTAGAATAATTAATTAAAGAAGGTTGTTTTCTGGAATTACCCGAATGACGTTTTATAGAGAGAGTTGGTTGGTAACGATATACGTCACAGAGGTGGATGATTTTTATTGGTCAATTTTTGAATGCAAGGAGGTTGGTTTTGGCTATGAGATAGGAGAGAGAAAAAAAGGTTAGTTAGTCAGTTTTAGTCGTCCAAGAAGGAAGGAGCTTTGTGATTTGTGTTTGTTTGAAGTTCAGAAGACGTAATTTACCGGGTGTGTTTATTTGCTGTGTAAAAGCTGACCAGTGTGAGGAACGGGGTACAGAGAGATAGAAAACCAAAGGGTATAAGAATATTAATAGCAGACGAAGCCGGAAACATTTGGAGTTGTAAACAGGCGCGGAGATTGGCTCAAAAGGAGGCGGCATAGACTAACACGAGTTGTTGGGTTGCAGATACAGTGACAGATAGGAGAAAGGTGTACGTCATCTGGACCACAATAGGAGCAGAAGCAGAGAAACGATTTTTTTGTTGTGGTGTGGCCATAGAATTGCAACGGCAGAGAAGGAAAGGTCAGTCAATTTTCATTAGAGCCGGAGTGTGATTTTCATTTATTAATTAAATAAATTGAATAAATAATAGAGACAGTTAATTTTGCGATCACTTAAAAAAAAAAGAATTATAAAAAGAGCTTAGTTATAACACATATTAAAAATCAATGTAAAATAACATTTGGGTCCATGATAGAAAACAACTTCTCATATATTTAAAGTTAGTATAGTGCAAATATTACAGGATTGATTGTTATATAAAATTTCATTAAAATAAAGGACATCTCACATATAGTTCAGTTGAAATTCTATGTATTTTATTCAGGTCATATTACCTATCCCGATTAGGAAGCCAATTGGAAAATATTTTGAATCCACGATCAAAGGTAAATAGTACAATTTAAATAGCCTGAGATTGTAATTAATTAATGCTGATTTATTGTGATTAATTGGAGATTAGATCATTTAATAAATATAGACAGGATTTTTCCTAAGTAAGCAATATAATACAATTTAAATAGCATAACAAAATGGCCCCCAACGTGTAAAGCTTTGAAAAATATTTCTATTTGGCAAATTTGAAAGGATAGGAGTAGACGAGCAGATATTTGAAAGTTTATATGCCGGGGATAAAGTGAAATATTATGTAAAAATTGAGAACATAAAGATTTATATATTTTTTTTAAGATACAATTTACCATAATTGATTTATTCGTGATATTGACAATTTATTGGTTACCATAATTGATTTATTTGTGTGATATTTACATTTGATAATTTTACCATACTTGAATTATTTGATTGATTTTGACATTTGATATTTTACCATTTGATTTATTTGTGGGATATTGAAATTTGATACTCGTACTCAAGAGTTATTACATTTGAACAGGAAAAGTCCCGTTTGTTGCAACAGACCAGTAGAATTTTATATTTGGCGGGGATATTATTGCACAAATTTCAAAGTTTCATATTTGGCGGGGATAAATAATCTAACGAACATGTCGACCACAAGGAGTCAAAGCAAAACGCAAGAAAGGAAAGAGGATAAGATAGAAGAGGAAACAATTATTGATGAAGGATCGGATAATGAAGGAAATGCTACAATAATGGAGGAAAGAAAAGAAACAGGGATGTTAGAAAAATTATTAGCTATGATGCAAATACAGACACAACAAATACAAGAATCGTCACAAAAAATGGAAGAAAACCAACGGGAAACAAAACAAACAATGAGCAATATAGAGCAGCGTCTGGAAAACTATAAACAGGAAATTAAAGGATGTGTTGAGGGGATAAAAAAATAACTGATACAACAAATAGAAGAGATTAATGAAATTAAAAATAATATGAAAGAACAAGAAATGAGAATTAAAGATAATTTGAAGGAATTAGAAATAAAATTTGAAAATGCGCTACAAGAAGACCGGAAAGAAACGGAAAGGAGATTTAAACAAATTGCAGAGATGGAGATAAGAGGAGTAGAAAGAAAGGAAGTCATCGTACATAGCACAGAAGACGTAAAAGTACGATTTGGCGGGGATATAAGGAAAATACACCCAGTGCCTTTTATAAATAACCTAAAGGAAAAAGTCAAATACATAGGACCGTTTGCAACAGCAAAGGGAAACCATCAGAAACCATCTCAAAGAAGAGGCAAATCTTTGGTTTGTCAGCAAGGAAGAAGAATTGGACAATTGGCAAGATTTTGAGAGAAGATTCTTAAATTATTTCTGGGGAAAAATCCAGCAACTACAAGTAAATAAAGAGTTACAAAATGGAAAATACCATGAGAGGATGGGCGTATCAGAAAAGATGTACGCATTACAACTCTATAATAATGCAAAACATTTGCAATATAATTATTCATCAGAACAATTGGTAGAGTTGATATCGCGACATTTTGAAGATACCTTGGAAGACCACATAAATCTCCAAAATAACAAGGACATTGACAGCTTATGTCAATTTTTGCAAATGAGAGAATCACGTAGGCATGAAAGAAGAGAAAGAAGACCGCAAGAAAATTATAGACAAAGAGAAAACCAAGAATATAGAGATAGAGGTCAAAATTTTAGAAGAGATTATACAAGACGAGAATTCATACCTAGACGGGGATATGAAAATAGACCGAACGGAAGAGAGAATTATGAACCCAGAACCCAGAGATGAAATGAAAACAGGGATTGGGAAAATCAGAGTAGAAATAACCGCCCATACCAAGGAAACAGATACAATAACCCACGAAATGAACAGGAATCTCGCGGTAACCGATACGGGAATGATAGACCAAAAGAGAACAGAAGAGAAATAAATAATATGCAAAGAGAAGAAAATGAATATGAGAGAGAAGATGACGGGAGAGAAAACACAGAAGAACAACAGGCGTGTTTTCAAGAAGGCGCTCACTAAAAACGAAGAAACAAACAGGAATTTTTTGTCACCCCAAGGAATTTATTAAACTGGCAGGAAACAATGAAAAGAGAAATGGAGTTAATTTAAAATTTGTGGATGGATTTAAAAATGAGAAACCAATTAAAATTATGATAGACACAGGCTCTGAAATAACACTGGTCAACAGAAAATTAATCGAAGAAGTAAATTTAACAAGTCTAATTTATAAAATACCTAGGGTGAATTTAGTGGGCGCAAATAAACGGACATTGGCAACAATAAATGAAGGTATACGAGTAATGGTACGATTGAAAAAAAATATGTATGCACTTCAATGTGTAATAATGCCGAATATGTCACATGACATGATTGTAGGCGTTGACGAATTAACGGAAAAACATGTAGTGATCGACTTCAAAACCAATACGATGAAAATAACAAAGGAAAAAGAAGAAGAACAGGATAAGGAACAAGAGAAACAAATTACAGAAGAATCAGAGAAAGAACAAACGGTGGAAATGAACCTGGCGACGAAGAAAGGAAAAGAAAGAAAGAGGGGAAAAGGTCTGAAAAAGATCAAAGAAAAAAAAACCTGGGATTCCTCAAAAGATGAGACGAGCTCAGGAGAAGAAGATGGAAAAATTTTGATAAGAAATGAAAGCAAAACTTGGGATTCCTCAAAAGAAGAGACGAGCCCAACAAAAAAAAACAAAGGAAAATGAAGAGGACACAATGGAGACAGTGGTGTTTGAAGAAGACACGGAGTACACGGTGAATATGTGCGAAAAATTTGATGGGAGGGACAAAAAATTGATATGTGGAGAAGGCAAAGAAAATGATTTGCGTATAATTTTAAGAGACTATGAAGCGCTGATAAATGAGGAAAACCGAGTGGCCACAAAATACGAGCACTCATTTGAGGTGAAAAACTTGGGAAATTTTCGATCGAAGACTTATCCAATTCCTTATAAGTATCGGCAAGAAGTAAAGCAAGAAATCAAAAAAATGTTGGAAGATCAAATCATTGAGAGATGTGACTCACCCTATATTAACCCAATTGTGATAGTGAAGAAGAGCAGTGGAGAGTTAAGACTCTGTTTAGATGCCCGAAATATCAACCAACACACAGTATCACAATATGAATCACCGTTAAATATCGAGGCCATTTTTGGAAAAATCACGGGATCACATATTTTCTCAAAAATTGATCTAAAGCATAGTTTTTGGTTAATACCTTTGGCTGAAAAGTGTAGAAACTACACTGCCTTTTCAATTGATGGTATAGTATACCGATTTAAGGTAGTTCCGTTTGGATTACAAAGCGCCTGTGCAGCACTTGTACGAGCTTTGCATACCATTTTGAATCACCATGAAGAGTTCATCGTCCATTACATCGACGATTTATTAATTTTTTCACAAGATATGCAGAGTCATGTGGAACATATCAAAATAATTTTGAAAGAATTGGACACAGCGGGATTAAAACTAAACATTGAAAAATGTCAATTTTTTCAAAAGGAAGTGATTTATTTGGGTTTCAAACTTGACACCGAAACTGTAAGTCTAGCCGAGGACAGAGTAAAGCTCATCGACGAATACCCAAGACCAACAAATCTAAAAACATTGCGAGGGTTTCTCGGTACGATAAATTATTTCAAGAAATTAATTCCCGATTTAAGCCAAAAAGAAATTCCTTTAATAAAATTGTTAAAGAAAGGGACAAAATGGAATTGCAAAGAAGAACAGGAGGAAGCTTTCAAAATATTGAAACAAGAATTTGCTAAAGGAACAAAAATATATCACCCTATTTACAATTTGCCGTTTATACTCCGTACGGATGCGTCGATACAGAAATTTGCAGGAGTGTTGTCGCAAATACAAAACGGCCAAGAGGTTCCGATATGTTTTATATCTCGAGTGACTAAAACACATGAGAGAAAATACAGTGTCACCGAGTTGGAATTCGCCAGTGTACTATTTTGCGTAAACAAATTAAGGTTTTACTTATTGGGAGCTAAATTCACCATCGAAACGGATCATGCAGCATTGATATACATCATGAAGAATCGATTGGTAAATAACAGAATACACAGAGGCATTCTGCTCTTACAAGAGTATGATTTCCAATTTTGATACATCAAAGGGAAAGACAACATAATAGCTGACGCTTTAACACGGGACGAAGATACAGGAAAAAAGGAGACAATTAAAAAAAGAGCAGAGCTAGAAAACGAGATATTTTTTAAGAGAATAGACGGAAAGGAATTATATTTAGTGACACCGACATTGGCAGAAAGAATCATCAAGAAACTACACCAGGAAAATGGACATATTGGCAGTAGAAAGGTATGGCTTGTATTTAGGGAAAACTACATCAGTCGACAAGATTACCGCATTGCAAAAGAGATCACACAGAAATGCGAAGTATGCCAGAAATACAAGAGCAGGAATTTTAAAAACGAAAATATTGCAAAGAGCATTGTATCCCGGAACAACCTGGACATTATAGCCATCGACATGTTAAGCGATCTAATTGTGACCACGCAAAGGAACAAGCATATTCTGGTGATGGTGGATGTGTTCTCAAAATACGTAAAATTATATAGTTGCCGCACCACAAAAGGGGAAGAAATATTGAGAAAAATAGACAATTTCATCGCTACGGTAGGAACCCCAAGAAAAATTTTACTAGACAATGCAACGTACTTCCGAAATGATCGTTTCAAGGGACAGCTTAGAGAACGGGGAATCGAGACGAACTTTGTAAGCATCAGGCATCCCCAAAGTAATCCTTCTGAGCGATTTATACAAGAGGTAACGAAATTTCTTCGCATTGCAACGGATGGTCAACATCGGCGATGGGACAGAAAATTGGGAGAAATAGAGATGTACCTAAATTCCATGCCAAGTACAGTAACGAAAGAAACACCAGAATACATCATGAAAGGCGTCATGCCGATAAGATCGTGGGAAGATCCAGAACAAAGAGAGTATCGACAGGTTATAGAAACCGTTACATGACCCCCGTTACATGTTCCTATTATGACCCGACAGGGTCATAATAGGAAACGAAGACCAGTAACTTTCCAAAAGGGTGACAAAGTAATGGTAAGAGCATTAAGTGTCAAATCTTCAGACCGGTATTTGCGCAAAATTGATGCCTGTTTTCGAAGGGCCATACATAGTAAACAACGAAGATGGAGTAAACAGCTATGAGTTGAAACATATGGATTCTGAAAAGATCAGAGGTATTTATAATATCCATGATGTATATAAATATCACGAATGAAGATTTAAATTTGTATAAAGTAGATAGTAGGATAGGATAATACGTAGCATAAGTACAGCTAGCATACAGGAAGTGCGTTTAGTTTGCCTCGAGAAAATTTAGTTGCATAAATTGATAAATTTTATCGATTACAAAGGCGGGGATTTGTTGTACTTTTGAATGTCCATAAGCAATAAAAAACCGATATACAAATTTTATTACTTAAATAAAAATTAAAATTATTGATATTTCATAAAGACACGGGCATATAAATTTTCAAACATCCTGTATAAGACAAAATATGTATTTTAAGTTGTTCGAAGAATTGTTCATTAGGCCTCAGAGACAAGACTTTCAAATATTATCGATATGAAATTTAAATAAGTCGGTTATTGTGGAATGGATTTACCCGGAATAAAAGTGTATATAGAAAGTGTTGAAACAATAGACCGGGATTTGCGGTGGTTTTTCTCCCCGAAAGATTATATCGGTAAAAGTTTATTAACAAAAGACATTGAATTGAGAAACAGGTATCGTTTGTAGCTATTAGTAAGAAATATTTGTAAAGCAGATAGATTTAGTTAAAATAATTAAAGAAGGTTGTTTTCTGGAATTACCCGAATGACGTTTTATAGAGAGAGTTACGATATACGTCACAGAGGTGGATGATTTTTATTGGTCAATTTTTGAATGCAAGGAGGTTGGTTTTGGCTATGAGATAGGAGAGAGAAAAAAAGGTGTTTTTTTGAAGTTCCGAAGACGTAATTTACCGGGTGTGTTTATTTGCTGTGTAAAAGCTGACCAGTGTGAGGAACGGGGTACAGAGAGATAGAAAACCAAAGGGTATAAGAATATTAATAGCAGACGAAGCCGGAAACATTTGGAGTTCTAAACAGGCGCGGAGATTGGCTCAAAAGGAGGCGGCATAGACTAACACGAGTTGTTGGGTTGCAGATACAGTGACAGATATGAGAAAGGTGTACGTCATCTGGACCACAATAGGAGCAGAAGCAGAGAAACGATTTTTTTGTTGTGGCGTGGCCATAGAATTGCAACGGCAGAGAAGGAAAGGTCAGTCAATTTTCATTAGAGCCGGAGTGTGATTTTCATTTATTAATTAAATAAATTGAATAAATAATAGAGACAGTTAATTTTGCGATCACTTAAAAAAAAAGAATTATAAAAAGAGCTTAGTTATAACACATATTAAAAATCAATGTAAAATAACATTTGGGTCCATGATAGAAAACAACTTCTCATATATTTAAAGTTAGTATATTGCAAATATTACAGGATTGATTGTTATATAAAATTTCATTAAAATAAAGGACATCTCACATATAGTTCAGTTGAAATTCTATGTATTTTATTCAGGTCATATTACCTATCCCGATTAGGAAGCCAATTGGAAAATATTTTGAATCCACGATCAAAGGTAAATAGTACAATTTAAATAGCCTGAGATTGTAATTAATTAATGCTGATTTATTGTGATTAATTGGAGATTAGATCATTTAATAAATATAGACAGGATTTTTCCTAAGTAAGCAATATAATACAATTTAAATAGCATAACAATATATATATATATATATATATATATATATATATATATATATATATATATATATATATATATATATATGTATATATATATACTTTTTATAAAATTTATATTAATTATAGAAATTATGTATTATAATATAATAATTACAAATTTATTGATTTGTTAAAACGCAGCCACTGTTAAACGTCAATCCCATGATGTACTTGAAATTATAAATTATTTTATTTATTTACGTTAATTTTAAGTAAATTTTGTTGCACGTCATATTCCATTTGTTGTTAGATTACAAATATGACAGCTCTATCCGGGATTAATCAAGCTTTACTGACAGGCCGCTAATAACCAACTTTACAGTTTATTGAATTAAATTATTATTGAGATCATTGTGTTAGTTAACTATACTAAAAATTATAAAGAATTAGTTGATATTATCTGACACTTGATCTTAAAATAAGATGAATCTGTTTCATATCTGATAATTCTTTTTTGAAGTCATGAAATGGAGATTTAAAATAAAATAGTAACGAAAATGTAGAGAAAAGGACGATATTTATACAACAATGACCTAATAATAAACAATGCGTCATTTAATAAAAAGATATGTCTTCTTTTTTTTAAGTCTTATACATTTCAAACATGATATTGAAACAGATAAATGTTCATCTATCATTTATTCATAATTCTCCCCCTCTCGCAGGTGTAAAATGGTCATCTACATTTTGAATTCCGCATCAAACTCTTATATCCCCCAGCTAAGAGTGTTGCCTTTACTATGAACCTCTTCTTTGGTGAAACTAACTCATTGAAATCAATCGTAATATTTTATATTGATTACCTCTTATTCTACAATAATACCAAATAAAATGTTTTTTATTGTTTTATATTTTGTAACAGTTCAAGTTTGATTCCAACTCTTCTTAAACTTCCTCGTCCTACTTTCGTCGGAGAATAATACGTGACTCCATTGTTGTCGTCCCAATCCAGATATTCGCGACCAAATTCTTATCGCCTTTGCTTCTTGGCTGTAGTTAGCTTGGGAGCTATAGCTGCCCTTTTTGGTGTTAGGTTGGCTGCCTTCAGTCTTCTTCTGACTGTCCAAACACTAGTAACAACACCTCGAAATGTCGATTTCTCAGGCATTTCGATTTAAAGAAATCGATCATCTCTCTCCGTTGTCATTCGTTTACGGCCTCCTCCTTCTCGGCGGACATAATCACCAGTATCTTGGTATCGACGATACACTCGGGACACAGCAGATTGGCTTAAATTTTGTCGATTTACCACGGCCCTCTGGTTCATGCCTTCTCTCAATAATGCTATTGCTTGAGCTGCTTTGACGGATCTGGTATCCATTTATAGTGCAGTTGCGAACTTAAGTGATTGATGTATTAGTGGGTTGCTATGGAAATTAATGCGTATGATGTTAACCGAGCGCGTTAAGTCGGTGCGTGTCGATTTCAATGAGTCAAATTCTAACCCCCTTCTCTATGTGTTGCATTATTTATTTGTAATATGCCATTCGATTTACCAAAAAACAAAACGTTTTTAAAACTAGATATTTTTAAATTTACACTTTTTAGATTGAAACAGGAGACGTACTTTCGCAAAATAATTTTGAGTCGATTATTTTGAACTCAAGTGTGTATATATATATATATATATATATATATATATATATATATATATATATATATATATATATCGAAATTAAGTAAATCGTCTGTTAGAAACCAATTTTTTTTTATATTTTTAACTAAAAACGCAATTGAACCAGATTTTATCTTGTGAACCAGTGATATGTTCACATCTCATGTACTTTCTAATTTATGTCGTAGATACGCTTTCTAGGACACCTCGCAAAAGTTGAAAAAGTTATAATTAATGGAAAAGACTGGAGTGGTCTCTTAAGTGAAGGCGACCTAGTTATTTTATCATCAAACGCAGACGGTTTCCAGAGAAAGAATTCAAAGCGTGAAAACAGAAAAAATACGTTTTAAGAAACAGTAAAAAATAATTTTTTGCTCTTTGTATCAAAACTGAATTAAATAATTAACTTTGCTGAGTTTTTTTTTAAATAAAAGAGGCCTTTCTACCGTAAACACAAATGAAATCTTTTGAAAAAAAAGATTGAAAGGCATTTACTGTTATTTAAAAAAAAATTAAAAACATTGTATTTACAATGTATTGTATTTATGAACAATAAATGTATTTTATTTATATTATTAATCCATATGTTAAAAAGAACTAATAAAATTCTTAGTCTTTTCTGCCATAAACGTGTAAGTTTTGTTTGATTTTATTTATTGTAACTAATGTGATCGTAAAATAGTCCCTAATGGCTGTTTTAGCATCGACTGACATCGTTAAAACTAAAGCGATGATCAAAATGATTCAAACTTATGATATTAAGCAATATTTAGAAATGTGAATGTGTGGAAATGTAAATCGTCAAAATGTAAGGTATTGAAATGAGGTAAATCCACACTGTATACGAGAAAATTATACTCAAAGACCGAAAAAACAAAATCTATGATCGGATATCATGGGTGCTCAGTTAATTGGGTAGTTTCTTATAGAAGAAAACTTAACAAGCGAAATTATATAATGCTACTTGGAAATGAAATTATACCTGCCGTAAAAAATACTTCTTCTTCTTCATGTGCCGAGCTCGATTATCGAGCGTTGGCTGTCAAATTGGCTATAGTAATTTTGTTGACGGCAGCTCGGAAAAGAGATGCAGAGGATCTGTTAAACCAATCTCTTAGGTTTCTAGGCCATGACGTTCTTCTTCGACCTGGCCCACTTCTTCCGTCTACCTTGTCTTGTATTAAATGGAGTATATTATATCTCTCTGGGTGGCGCATACCATGACCAAAATATTCAAATTTGCGATTTGCGTGAAAAATACGTTTGCAGTTAATTTTAATGAGATATGGTTTCAGTAAGCCGGAGCTCTAACTTATTTAGGTATAACTTTTAGGCGTTGTTTAGATCAGATATTGTCCGGACAAAGGATTGGTAGACTAGGTAGTATTAAATATGGCCTCTTCATTCACCCAATTTAAATCCAAAAAATTATTTTAATTGGGGTTACATAAAAAGTCGAATTTACTAAACTAAATCGGCAAGTGTTGCAGAGCTAAAGTAAATAATTATCGATGAATCCATATTAATTTTTAGAGAAACATGGAGAACTGTAATAGACGCATTCTACCATTGTCTTGGATACTGTCACATTAACAGCAGATACATTTTAAACAGTTGATAAGGTAGACATTAATTATTAAGCAATGTAGTAAACTTTTAATTATTATGTTCAAATTTTTATACATAGTTTAAATCAAAAAAATTATTATAAAAATTAGGGGTTTATAGGGTTTTGTTTTATCTTTTTGAGCTGTTTTTGACAACATCAAATCGAAAGTATTTTATACAGTTGAACTAGTATTGAAGTGGAGATTTCAATACAGGTACAAAATACAGGGTGCTGTGTTTATAAAACCTGGCAAAATTATCAATCTGGCAAGATTATAAATATCAAATTTTAATTATTCAGATTTAAAATAGGCATATTCCTTCTTCTTCTTTAAGTGCCGTCTCCCGATCGGAGGTTGGATATCATCATCACTATCTTTACTCTATCTAGTGCTGCTCTGAAAAGTTCTATAGAACTGCATTTAAACCAGTCCCTTAAATTCTTCAACCATGATAATCTCTTTCTTTCTATACTTCTTCCTCCTCTTAACTTTCCCTGTATTATCAGCATTAGCAGTTCATATCGCTGTCCCCTCATTACGTGTCCCAGATATTGTAACTTTCTTATTTTTATTGTGTTTATTATTTCGCAATCTTTGCCCATTTCTCGCAATACTTCCGTGTTAGTTTTCTTCTGTGTCCATGCTATTCTAAGCATCCTCCTGTAACACCACATTTAAAAGGACTATACCTTATCCCTATTTTTGTATAATTCGGACCATCCACTTAAGAGTTAAATAGGCGATTCCAGCATACTTTAAACTGGATAGCTACCTGGAATGGAAGAAGTATGTATCAGCCTGGAAAACTACCGAACGTTATCAAAGAGAAAGCCAGGATAAATATAGATATACTTAGTGTTAACAGTGTACAATTGTCAGGCAATGGAGAGGTATTAATAAATATCCACAATAGCGCCCATTAGAAGCAACTCAGTTAGAAAATTGGCGCTAGGTGTGGTTTAAATCTCAGAAAGAATAATAATGCCAAAAATTCAAACACGGAATTGCAATGTTATTATGATATAAGTCTATGGTCCTACAGCTGATAAGACTGATGATGAGATCAAATCGTTTTATTTAGAATTGCACAATATACTGAAGTTAAGAAAATCTAGAGACATTTCGTACATTTTAGAAGATGTTAATGTAAAAAATGAAAACACTGAAAAAAAGTTTTCAGTGTTTTATTGTTTTATATTTGTAGATGAGTTAGACAGTGATGCGTTTTATAGCCACTTTTGTTTAACTTACATTTTGAAGTGCTGAAAATCAGACTACATACTATTTAATATTATATATTTTCAATATTTTGGTATGGAGCTAAGACTTGAACATTCAAAAAATGCAATTTAGAAACAATCGGGACTTTCGCAATCTCGTTATACCGCAAAGTATTAAACATATCATTGACTGATAGACTTTAAAATAAAAAAGTACTGAAGAGGGTTAGTAAGAAAATAGAAATAATCAACACTATACAAAAAGAAAACTGAAATACCTAGACCACGTGATGAGGAGGCCAAAATATGAAATTTTAAGACTCATAATACAATGGAGAATGATAAACTTCTGCCCGAATGACAAACTTAAAATAAACAACACCTTTTTTGTCAACAAAGATCCATACAAATATAGATTCAATAACACCCATGGACAAAGATCGATAATAGATTACGTTATAACCAATAGAGATATCATTATCATAAGTAGCTCAACAATCAGTTGTGGATCTTGGCCTGCTCACAAAGAAGTCGCCACTCCTGTCGATTCCTGGCAACTTCCCTCCATCTTCTGACCTTTAAAATTTGTAGGTCTTCTTCCACATCATCAATCCATCTCCTTCTTGGCCGTCCTCTGCTTCTTGTGCCCTCTGGTTTTGAAAATGTTAATCTCTTCGTGTATTCGTGCTCTGACATCCTACCGATGTGTCCCGCCCATCTAAGTCTCTGCACTTTAACGAATTTCACAATATCTGGATCGGTATATAACTGATATAGTTTAAAGTTGTACCTTCGACGCCATATCCCATTTTCATTTATGGCCCCGAAAATCTTTCTAAGGATTTTTCTCTCAAAAATACTAAGAAGTCTTTTATCATTTTGAGATAAGGTCCGCGTTTCAGCCCCAAGGTCTTGTATATATTGAGCTTTACTGCACGTTTTATATTTTTATTTTTTAAATGTTTCTGGAGACCGTGAACGGTTTTGTTTGCTATTGCTAGCGATCTAGCGTTTACTAGCGATCCAACATATGTGAATTCGTTGACTTGCTTAAAGGTATGGTTATTAATTTGAATTTTCTGTTGGATATTTCGGGAGTCTTTAGAAACCAACATATATTTGGGTTTTTCCTCATTTACCTCAAGTCCTAATTCACTTGCCACGTCCGCAAGCCATGTAAAACACTGCACTATGTCTGTCGAGATGCGAGAATTTGCGTCGATCTATTAAAAGTAGTTCCATTTATTCTAATATTTAATTGGCTCATTGCCTTTTCCAAAGCAATATTAAAGAGGAGACACGCCTGCGCATCCCCCTGTCTTAGACCATTATTAATGTCAAAGAACGTAGAGTTTTCTCCTTCATTTATAACGCATGAGCTTACGTTCTGAATTGTTAGTTGAGTCAACCAACTTAGGTGGGATCACAAAGTTTATCATTGTATTATATAATACAGTTATTTTTACACTGTCATAAGCTGCTTTGAAGTCGACAAAGAGATGGTGTGTATCTATGTTATATTCATGTGACTTTTACAGACTTTGCCTATGTGCTTAAATTTGATGTATAGTTGACTTTCCAGCAGTCAATCCGCATTGATATTGAAGAACAATCCTTTGTAAAATGTTTAAGTATTTCAAACAATACATTGCCGAAGATTTCATACCCAGATTGGAGCATGTTTAAAATTTCCGCAATTATTTCCCCTCAGAAAATTAATTTTACGCCACCCATGTCTATATACTTTGATAGACCCATTAAAATTAACCTATAAACAACGAGCGATTTGTCACGCCTGTTCGCAACAACGAAATAGCTCACAGTATGTTGTCATTGCTCTATTACCTTTCGTTAGTTAAATAGAAACATTTCCTCCTAACAAAGAAGTTCGTTCCTATTTTCGAGCAATCCAGCTTATTTCCTAAGAAAAGCTGATGACTTTTCTATAAAATAATCTTTTCAGTCAGGATAAAGTAGAAATTATAGAGAATAAGACCACACCGGACTTGTCAATTAAGTACCATTTTCGCGTGGCACTCTTCGGCAAATACTAATTCATTTTTGTTGTGATTCCTGTTGAATGCTGTTATCTCCATCAAATGGCGGTAAGTTTAATTTCAATTCACCATTACCCATTTATCTTTAGACAGAGCTTTCTACAGTAAATTTTCTCTTTTGTCGTACAGACGTCCTCCAATTAGATGACACTAAGTCAATTATGTTTGCCGTTTCCTTCATCCATTCAGTTCAGTCTATTCTATTCCAGTCTAGTCTGATGATTGATGTGCTGATTGAATCCACGGTAATTCGGTACCTTACTTAAATCATATACGCTGCAGGAGACGTCCCAATACACCTATTGCGGGTGCAACCTGCCAAGTGACTTTATCGACGACCATTAGATGAAAGAACGTTATTACCTGTGACTACCTGCCGCCGACTGTAAGTGCAATATCGATTCTTCAATAATGAGTAGCCGAGATTTTTATGATTTAACGGTCATCTTTTCTCCGGTGCTACCTAAATCGTTAGGAATTTATTCATGTCTCGAGTTCAGTGCCTTTAATTTATTTATGGTTTGTCTATTTTGAATTCAACCGAACGAACTACTAATAGCATAAATTTACGGTATCTATATACATACGATGTATATTTAGATTTGTTTTATATGTAGTTTATATTTATTATAGATTTTATACACATATTTAAGGTGATCACAATAAAACATTTCAGTAGCTTCAAGTTCACGTATTCTCAAGGCGTAAAAGTCACTCATTTGTTTTATTTCAAGTTAAATCAAATATTGACGTAGATACAACTATAATATTCCTTGCCATTTTTTTATTCTTGACGATACTAAATTACTCATAATTATTTTTCAGAAAATATTATTCGTTGTATTTAATAATAAATTGTGTAGTAACTTATTTCTTGCTATTTAACTGTTTAATAAAATTTTTATACAGCATTTACTTTAACTATACGTCAATATAACCCTGTTGATGAACTATTTGCCTTTTATTCTTTTATTATGTATATATTTATTTCATGTGCATGGTGTATTTCTCTCAGACATTGGTATTGATTGATATTTCGATTTAATTTATTATATAAACAATGTATATGTGGCAAAATATTAAGTGTATACCGCGTAACCATAACAACTTTCTGTCACGGTTTATTTTATTCTCATGTGATTATCCTAACCGTACTTTACTTTTCTCGTTATCTTATGTTATATCTCGTAGGTTTCCCTGTTTCTTTAAAAAGAGAGTGGTGCCCAATTACTTCCCTTATTTATCTTCTAACTTCTCTTCTCTTTATCTTCAGTACTCAACTAACTTATTCTTTATATTTGAGCTGCAAAGAACCCCGACCAAGATACCTCTACCAGATTGAAGCCCGAGCCTATTGCCGTTCCCTGGGTAGCCTCCACTCTGTCAATAAAGAGGGTACATATATTATTCCCTTTAGCTACTCTTCTGGTACCAATTCATTATGCCATAGAAGTACTTTAAGTTTATGAATTGCTGCAAAAAGTTGATCACCACAGTTGGTCTTCACTGTGTAGTTGACGGTGTAGATTTTGTTGATTTTCTATGTTGTAACCTCATTCAATATCGTTTACATTTAGATGTTCGCTAAAATGTTGTGCCCATCTGTTTAGATCTAAGTTTTTATCATGTAGTATGTCACCGTTAGTGTCTTTACAAATTTGTGATCGTGGTTCAAATTCACGACGTCTAATATTATTTCAGGATTTGTAGTAGTTCCTCGTTTTATTTTTATCGAATAAACTTTGTATCTCATTAAGAGTGCTCTGTTCGTATTCCCTCTTCTTACGTCGATGGATACGTTTTTCCTCCCTACTAAGATGTCTATACTTTTCTTTTTTTCTCACACCAATGATTTTTTTTGTCTGACTTGGTTTTGTCCAATATTTTAACCGATTTCTGTAACACAATATCTTGTATATTTACCCTTAGTTGGTTGTCCTTATTTGATCATCTATTTGCTGTCTGTATACATTCGCAATGTCGGGATCTTTTAATTTATTAATGTCGATTTTTTCCTTCCTTCTCCCGATCTCCTTTTTTAAATTGAAAATTTTCTCTTTAAATCGTGCTTTAACTTAGTATTGATCACTATCTATGTTTGCTCCTTTAAAAGACCTAACATCTAATAAGTTAGAGCAGTGTCTTGCATCGATGATTATATGATCTATTTGGTTAATCGTTTCATTATCAGGAGATTTTCAAGTTCCCTTATGTATATCTTTATGGAGAAATCGTATTTCAGCTATTACCATGTTCTTAGACATCGCAAAGTTTATAATTCTGAGACCGTTATCATTAGAGTCTACGTGTAGACTCTCTTTTCCGATGGTGGGTGAAAATATATTCTTTCTTCCGACTTTGACATTAAAGTCTCCTGCTATTATTTTATTGTTATTTTTAGGGCACTCATCCTACTCTCGGTCTATTGATAGAACATGTCTTTTTCATCATTATCTTTTTCTTCTGTTGGAGCATGGATGTTAATAAGCCTAATATTAGCAAACTTCCCTTTAACTCTTATCCGAAATATCCTGTGATCAATAGCTTTGATATAGATTACACTATGTTTGACCTTGCCGCTTACAATAAATCTGGTGCCAAATTCGTATCGAGTAGAATGTCCATTGTAGTAAATATTGCAGATATTTTTTCCAGGATGCCTAAGCTAGCCCACTTCATTTCCTGTAAAGCAACGATATCTGCTTTGGCTTTATTCATTTCTTAGATGAGCAGAGCCGTGGCTCCAGGCTGATAAAGCCTACTTACATTCCACGTGCCAATTGTTAAATCATTATCCTTATTTGGTTTGCGAGTTCGTCGTATGTTAGACAGTAAGGTTTTTCTTTGTAGCTCTTATAACAAAAGGTATTTGACAGGGTTATGTAGTTAAACCAACGCCAAACCTCCTTTTCGGAGGGCCATTTCACCTGCTCTCGTCAGTTCCAGATTCAACTTTCCACCCGGGTTGGATACCGGATCTCCAGTTGGGTTGCACGGTTTACAGAGGACACTACCGTGAAGATAAGAGTCGGATTTGAGTAGAAGAGGCTAATTGGAGTAAACTGGAATTAACTCCATGTTTTCGCATTCTACTCGCTTATCCTCCACCAATAGAGATATGCACCCGTCAAAAATCATCGACGTAAGGTACCTCAACTCAACTGATGTAAGTACCGACAATAGCCTAGTATTATGTTAAATAAGAATCATCATTAAATACTTCACACGCAACAGAGGAGCGCCAACACAAACAAAAATTAGAATCAAAGAACTAAATACGGAATACACGGAATACTTGTACAGAAAAAGAATATCAGTGAATATTGCTTGTAATAAAATATTAGAAAACGATAACATCGAGGAAAGCTTGGAAAAACTCAAAAATAATATAATAAACGCAAAAACGGAATCAATTGGAAAGAGGAAAATAAGAAACACTAACATATCAAAAACGAAAACCCCATGGTTTAGAAAGAAAGTGAAGACAAAATGTGAAAAAAAGAATTGCCATTTTGCAATACAAAATACAACAAACAGAACAGGTATACAACTAATATAAAAGAATCAGAAATAAAACGAACACTTTAGTTAGATACACAGATACACAGATAAACAGATAAAACATGACTTCTACGGGACACAAAAAGAAATACGAAGAATGACCAGAGGACAAAAAAAGAGAGGAACAAACTAATAAAAACTCAACACATTCAGAAGGAAATATGGACAGACTACTTTCTATCCCTATTTGCCATACGCGACGATAATAAGCTACCAAAACCAGACGTGACAGCAAACGAAGAAATAAATATTAACGAGGAAAAGGTAAAGGGAACATTAAGGAAATTGAAAAACAGAAAATAACCAAGAGAGGACAGAATCCCGAACTAACTCCTAAAGTACGGAGGACCAGATCTAACTAGACAACTACTAAAACTAATTCAAAAAATAATAGAACAAAAGAGAATTCCACAAGAATCAAGATCAAGCATCCTAATACCTCTCTTCAAAAAAGGAGACAACTCGGACTCAGAAAATTACAGAGGAACTAATTAATTAAACACAATACTAAAATTAATAACCAAAGCAATAACAAATAAATTAAATGAAATTATGACACTAGGACAAGAATAACGGTTTTAGGTCGGGAAGATCATGCACCGACGCTATATTTATAATGAAGCAAGTGCAAAAGGAATCACTATAAAACAACAAACAGGCATATCTATGTTTCGTGGACCTTAAGAAGATACTTGACTAGGTCAAATTAATGGACGTTATCCACTTATTGTACGCAAAGGAGATACCTTTAGATTTAATCATCATGATTGAATATATGTACCAAAACAACACAATACAAGAAAAGAATTGAAGCTGGCAATAATATAAGACCATTTGACCAGGTCAAATTAAAAAACGTTCTCCACATATTGTACTCTAGAGAAATAGCTCTAGAAATAATCAAAACAATCGAAAATATCTACCAAAACTACACAATAAAAGTAAAATCAGAAGAAGAACTAACTCACCCTATTAAAGTTCGCAATGGTATAAGACAGGGAGATTTCTTGAGTCCTCTATTGTTTAACCTAATTATGGATGAAATATTAAAAAAAGTAAGAACTAAAAAGGATACCAAATTGAAGAAAAGCAACTTACAATAATCTGCTATGCAGTCTATTGAATACTATTCTCTCAAAGTAAAGATGATTTACAACGTATGTTGCACCAATTTAATATAACCGTTGGAAAATTTAACCTGTTAATTTTCCCAAAAAAGATTAAACGCATGATAATAATTTTACTACGATGTAAATTGGAGCTGTAAGCTCAGATAGTAGAACAAGTGATAAAGTTAGAATATCTAGGCATCATATTATTTAACTACGGAAAGCTCAAAACAGAAGTGGAAGATAATGTGAATAGAGCCAACAGAAATGCAGGTTACCTGAATGAAACAATATACAGAAATAAAAATGTCCGGAAAAAAATAAAAGGCAGAATTTAAAAAAAAAACAGTCGTCAGACCAATAATGATATACGCAGCAGAAATACGACCTGACACAGAGAACACGTAGGATGTTAGAAATAGCAGAGATGAAAACACTTGATGGAAAAATTGATGGTAAAACACTATGAGACATAGCTAGAAGTACAAATATACGACGTAGATGCAAGGTGGAAAACATCAATGTCTCGGTAAGAAATTAAAGAGTAGAATGGAATTACCATGCAAGCCGACAAGCAACAAATAGAGTAATAAAGAAGGCGAGAAACGGTTCCCTAATAGGAAGACAATCAGTAGAAAGACCACGAAAACGATGGAACGATATTTTACTGGAGGCACATTGAAAAACAGACAGAGTCACGTTTACATAAAAGGAGGAATAAGAAGAGAATACAGGGAAAGATTTAAGGAAGATCATTAGTTTACCAAAGGCAGAATTCTTGGTTAAAGAATCTACGTGATTGGTATCAGTGCAGATAAATAATATTGTTTATAGCAGCCAGTTCAAAAATAATAATAGTCATTATAATTGCCAACCTCACTTAACCTCACTTAACTATAACGGCACTTTAAGAAGAAGAAGAAGATTTCTGGTCTACTCTGTATATTACATAGTATGTATAGCTTCCACTTTTGTGCTGACGATGTTAGGTTAAAGCAGAGGAATTAATAATGTATAGTTTTAATATAATAACAAACTAGTTCTTATATTTTTGTATAGTAATCGGTACATTGCGTGTCTTATACTCTTAGAGACAGTGGCTAATGTTGAATTTTATGTACTTTTCCGATAGCGTAGCTACCGTATAATAGTTTTATTATAGTTATTACTAAATTTGATTTGAATTAATTCTAGAACAACTCTGCGATTTTATCTCAGTAGCTTTCAGTGTATTTTGTTTTTGTTTTTAAAAATAATATATTACATATTTGAATGTTTTTACGGATGTATTTTCCCAAAACTCATTTTTGCTGTGATGAATTTCTGCATTTGGGAATATATCTAGTTCGGTTCAAAGTTTTTCGTATTCAACCATAGTTTCATTAGATTTTTGATGTTTATAAAATGATTGTATATTATGTAATATTTAAATTTTACGTCTAAAATAGACCACTAGAATATTTTCACCGTCCTAATAAATCACAGCCGTCCAAACTTTTAACATCTCTTTCAAATTTAACCATGTCTGATGTGATATGTTTTATTTATTCCTTGTTACATTTTACAATACATCATTTTCGTAAAAGAAGCCGATCCATGTACAAAGTTTTAATAAAAAAGTTACCTCTCAAATGTATGTTATCAGCAAAAATTCAGCGTGTACCAGAAAGTCATAAATCAATTGTTCTTTTAAAAGAAACAATATGAAATTTTTCAAGTCGGGCTGCGGGCAATATAATGTCTACACGGTAAAAGGTAAAAGTTGAAAAAAAAAAAACGGTTACTTTTTGTTACTCTGTCTTAAAAGGTTAAAGGTTAAAGCGTAAAAAATAAAAATGTGTTTTTTATTTTTCAAAAGAAACGTGGTATTAATACTTTTAAATAAAATGGCTTAAAAATGTTCATTTTGATTAAAGATATTAAGACAAAAAACAAATAAATTAAAGCTGGCTAGCAGAATGGGCCGGAGAGTGACTACTTGACACTCCAAAGAGGATTCGGCCAATTTGCATGCTCTACAGAGACTGTAGAATGAGAAAGTGAATGACAAGGTAATAAAAAAAAATATATCAATAATGTAAATGAAAGTGATAAACTATGGAAGTTGCACTAAGATGTGATTGGGCGCCAGGAAAGTATTAACATATACCTTCCAAGGTATCTTGTAAAGCTGTTTGCTGAAATAAAAAGGAAAACAGGTATTAATTGAAATTTTTAGGTACAGTCAACCTAGTTACTTATATATAAAAAAAATTCCCTGGTTATACACAATTGATCCCTGATAATCTAAATTTACAAATAATAAAATATAAGAAAAATTTAATGACTCTACCTAAAAAGGTAATTTACTTGCCTACTAAAGACGTAACTCTGTACTTCGACTTTCCATTAAATGTCCTAATAAAGTAGTAAGGACACTATACTGACGGGATAGATGTCCAAAGTTTAAATACATATAAAATATTCCCTTTTTCCTGCGGTTGGTGGGGATCCACTGTAACATTCTCTTTGGCCATCGTTGATCATTCATCCTTTCTACATGGCCATACCATTTCAGCCTTTTGCATTCTATAGTTTCCAGGACGTCAATGTCTATGCCCATACGATCTCTGATTTCAGTATTCCTTACTCTATCTCTTCTAGTGAGTTGGCAACATCTTCTCCAATAATTCATTTCCATTGCTTTTATTTTGGATGCGTCATTTTTATTTATTACCCAAAGCTCTGAACCATATGTAGCAATGCTTTCTATGATACTTTTGTATATACTAATTTTTGTGTTTCGGGTGATGTGGTTATTCCAAAGTATACTATTCAGTTGACGTATTGCTGAATTTCCTTGACCAATTCTAGTAGCTATTTCTTTTGTATTCAGACCATTGTTTGTAATGTTTACACCGAGATATTTATAGCTATCAGTATTTTGAATTTGTTTGCTTCCTAGTTCTAAGTTCTTTCCTTCACCTCCCACTACTACGTACTCTGTTTTGGATGGATTAATTGATACGCCCCACTTAGTATATTCTTCATCTATTGTTCGTAACATGTAGTGGATATCATCTTGATCTTCTGCAAGTATTACTTGGTCATCAGCAAAATGCAAGCTGTACAGTGTATGGTCTCCAATTTTAACACCCATAGGTTTACATTTTCTTTTCCAAATATCCAAAACCCCCTCCAAATAAATCTTAAAGAGTGTAGGTGCAATGCAGCAGCCTTGGCGAAGTCCTTTGGTCACTTTTATCTTTTTTGTCACTTTTTGTCCAATCTTTATTACACTCGTCATATCATCGTACAACTCCCTTACTGCATTAATGTAAATCGGTGAAATATTCTTGTCTTCTAGAAGCTGCCATAGCTTGGCTAATGGGACACTGTTATACGCTTTTTGAAGATCAATAAATACCATGTGTGTCTCCATATGATGTTCCAAACGCTTTTCTATTGTTTGTTTTAGGTAGAACACATTGTCTATACAAGAACGACCAGTACGAAAGCCACTCTGATCTTCAGCGTCTTCCCAGCAATCTTCAATTCGGCTTTTAATTACCTTTCCGTAGACTCTACAGATTGAGTTAGTTACACTAAGCCCTCGGTAGTTCTTACAATCTTTTCTGTCGCCTTTATTTTTGTATAGATTGCTGATATATGCAGTTTTCCATTCTGGGGGTAGCTCTTCTCCTCTCAAGAATTAATTAAAAGTATAATCCAATAGCTGAAATAGTTTGTGAGGGCCATGTTTAATCAGTTCAATGGGTACTCCCCCCGATCCTGGAGCCTTTCCATTTTTCATAGCGTTGCCGTGTTTTTTAATTTCTTCTGGTGTTATTTCAGTTTCTTCGCCGTAGGAAATATCATATTTTTGGTAGCCAATATCTTGGAATTCTGTTCGATCTTCTGTCAGCATTTGTTCATAATATTCGACCCATAATTCTGGGGCTATTAGAGTGAACCTACTGCATTCTTTTCTATCTGTTCTACTACCTCTAATTGTTTTCCAGGCTTCTTTACTTCTTGCTGTACCCATAAAATTTTCTACGTTATCGCAGGCTTTATTTCACATCTCATTTTTGGCTTTATTTACCTCCTTTTTTACTTCTTTGTTTAAGCTGTTGTACTGTTGTCGATAGTAAGGGTCCTTTGTTGCTAGCCATTTGTTATACATATTCTTCTTCCCCACAAGATCTTCTATTTCTTTATTCCACCATTCATTTCTATTTTTTATGCTATCCACTTCTCCAATAGCTTCCATTGCAGCTTCGTCAAGAGCTTTCATAATTTCGTTGTACGTATTAATTGGTGAGGAGTAACAAACATCGTGCAATTTCAGATTCAACCTCATTCGATACAGAAACTGGGTAGACTCATTTTCAAAACCTTGTAGATTATATCTCTTTGTTGAAATGTCTTGCAGTATCATTGAACTTTAGTTTTTATTTTGTCGTTGGCTTCCTTTAAATGTAAATAGTAGTGACGCTTTAAGTAAATGGTGATCAGATCCACATTCTGCTCCTCGATGGACTCTAACGTTATTAACCTTAATTGTGGAGTTTTCTTTGCATATACAGTAATCGATTATTGATTTCAAATTCCTCGTTGGCTGAATCCACGTGAACAATGTTCCATACTCTAAATGAGGGAGGTCTTTCCGGCTGGTTCCCTGAAGTTGTCCGGGAATAGTCTTATAAAGATCTGGATCTCTGAAGGAACAGCTAAGGGTGACGGCAAAGGTGCAAAATCCAGTAGGGAACAACTCAATTCCTTTTTTATTCTATAAACCCCAACAAAAATAAAATTGAAGAATCCTTGACTCTGGATTTTAACTTCAGTAGTAGGCTAAAAGAACATTTGTGTTCCTTCTTACTCTTAATAAAAAGGAAAAGAAGGAAAAAACACAACGTTTATTAACCTTGAAAGATAATAAAAAAAGTTACTGGGAAGCTTGTATGCAAGTAAAAAGCTTTAATGATTTTGTAATAATGTGACCTTCGAATGGTTTGACAATATTTTATGTAAAATAGATTAATAAAATAGATAATTTTAACGAAAAACATGCTATGCATATATTTTAGAATATAAAAGACCGGTTTAAGACAGAATATTTTTACAGATAGTCTTAATAGATAATAGATAGTTTTAAAGATAGATATTATTAGAAAATTGATATGATTTTATATCATTACTATATCTTAATCCAGAATATTTCTTAATGAAATAATGTCAGAAATGACCGATAGATATATCCACTATCAAAGGAAAAATGACAATATTTTAGAAATCAAAATGGCTGATAGTTTTTATACTTTTTTATTGATAATTGGAACCACTTACTGGCTCAGAGTGGCTAAAAATCTGGTATACTCTACAAAACAAACTAAAATTTTTCGATCTTCTTCTCTAAAAAAATACTATTCTTAAAGAAGAGCCATTTCACCCGCTCTCGTCAGTTCCCGACCCAAATTTTCACCCGGGTTAGATACCGGATCTCCAGTTGTGTTGCTCGGTTTACAGGAGACACCAGCGTGAAGGTAAAAGTCGGATTTGAGTAGAAGAGGCTAATTAGAGTAAACTGGAATTAACTTAATTTTTTCGAATTCTAATCCTTTATCCTTTCTAATTTTCTCATATTTAATTTTTATTTTTTAATGTATGCGAATCATGGATCGCCATTTACTCTGTGTCGGCATCAAACCTAGCTAGCTGATTATTTTTTAGAATGAGGGATGTCTGAGGGAATCTAAGGTGTCTGTTAATACAAACATAATGTATCGTAAAGTTCTACCGTATTTAAACTATATATGACGTATATTATCTTAAATACATCTGACCCAGAGTGCCTGCTCAATTTCGTAGACTCACTTAGCAAATTCTACTTTTCTGTGTTTTATAATTATTTATAATTATAACTGTGTTCGTTATAAGTAAGAAACATAACACAAGTGATAATAAATATTAACCTTTTTGCATCTTTATTTAACAAAAACAACGTAAATTATTACAATATTTTACTCTAACATTATTATTTAAGCCACCCTTGGTTGTAAGCAGTACAGCCACTCTCCTAGGCATGCTGTTTATGAATTTTCATACGATTTTCTTTAAATTTTCGGTGTGATCCGAATAGAAAAAAAATTTTTCTATCAACTGAACCTTACTGGGAATTATTTCCTTAGCTAATTCTCTTTTTAGGCACTCCCAGACATTTGATTTTTGTCTGTTTTTGATTTGTCTGATTTTTGACTGTTTGTCTACAGCGTTGATGCTTCCGGTAGTATTCGAGCTAGTGAATACATTAAGGGTGCGATATAGAGTACCTTCAATGTTTCCATTCCAAAAACCAGCAATGTCACAGTTGATTAATGCCAACTCAAAAGGTATATAATGACTAATGACCCAATTCCAATACTGGACGCCAAAAAAGAAAATTTGACCACACTGTTTCAATGTGTGAAAAAACTGTTTAAACTATTTAACTAAAATATTATTCAAACATCAGCAACTAAGAAAAAATCCACGGAAACTGTATGATATTAAAATTGTTTAGTAATAAATACTTTTGTTTTGAAACCTGACATTTCATTACTAAAAAAACCTAAGTCCATTTTAAAAATGTTTATTTGAAGACTTTAGTAACGATTTAGAATGATTTTGTTTTTGATAAATTCTTACATAAGGTGTAATCTATTAATTTCAAACTTCACTTAAACTCAAATACTTCAGATAAACTCTCAAAACGTTTTTTTCATCTCCTACAAACGGTCCGAATGTGACTAAGGTTGTATCTGAAATATGCGATTCAACTGTATTCTGATTGCTAATAAATAAATAAAAAATTGATTTACCTCATATTTATATTACCTATTCAAAATTGTCTAATATTTAAAAGCGCTAAGGATCTATAATTTGTCATGATTCTCCACTTCTTTTAAAATTTAAATTAGTTTACCTTTGAAGGATGTTCCAATTCCGTTTTCGTAGAGAAAGGAGCATTAATCAAACGCATGAGGGGTGAGTCAGAGCGTGAAAAAAATTCATATTTTTTAGTTTTCTAAAAAGAAATTTAAATAATTGGTATTTAATGTTAGAAAACAGCAATAAATAACATTTGGGATTCATTTATCTCATTAGAAATTACGAAATGTATTCAAAGTTGTAATTTGTGTAATTTAGAATAGATTTGGGAAATTAATTTTATTATCCAAATCTATTATTAAATTTTAAATTTAATTTAATTTTAAAATAAACATATGGCTACGAAACTTATTTTTTAATGATATATTTTACATCGATTACTATAATTTTCTGGATATTAACCTAAATCATTGTTATTAAAATTATTTATTTATTATTTTTGACACTTATAAAGGGCGATTCATTTAGAGGTACTTTTTTCAATAAGAAAAACAATGAAAAAAATAAATTTTATTTGAAAATATTAATTATCATACAAAAGAACCATTCTTTACAATTACTTCTTAAAGATAATTTCTTTTAAATGTTGGCCATGACTACGATTAAGTTGGTTCATTCTGAAGTTCCAATTCTCCAATGGCTCGTTCCAGCATTTCGATTGGTATTTCATCAATGATTCGAGTAATATTGGCCTCCAATGCCTCAATCGTATCTGGTTTATTCATGTAGACTTTGGACTTTAGGTAGCAACAAAAGAAAGAGTCTAAAGGTGAGATGTCACAGTATCTAGGCAGCCAATTCACTGGTGCAAAGCGTAAAATAATTTGTTCACTGAATCATTCTCGCAGTAAAGCCATGCTTTCACGGGCTGTATGGCAAGTGGCGCCATCTTTTTGGAACCAAATGGCGCCGAGACCACGAGCTTCAATTCCAGGTACCAAATAGTCCGTTTTCATGGCTGGCATGATAACGGTCTTCATTCATAGTAACATTCTAGCCGGACTCTGTTTTAAAGAAATATGGACCAACGATTCCACTAGCCCATAAACCACACCAAACAGTTGTTTTTTCAGGGTGTAATGGCAACTCTTGAACCTTTTGGGTTGTTCCTCACCCCAAGTATGGGCATTTTGTTTATTAACGTACCCATTAAGCCAAAAATGGGTCTCATCTGAAAAGAAAATTTTTCTCGAAAACAGTGGATCTTCTGAAAGCTTATCAAGAGTCCATCGACTGAAACGGTGACGACTCGGAAGGTCGGTCGGTTTAAAATCTTGCACTAATTGAATTTTGTATGCTTTTAAACCAGGATCCTTACATAAAATACGCCAAGTTGTTGCATATGACAAGCTAAGCTGTTGAAAACGGCAACGAATCGATTTTTCATTATTTTCGAGTACACTATCCGTTACCGCCGCTATATGTTCTTCAATAATGAAAACTATGTTTCAAAATTACTAATCGTAAAGCGAATTGTACGTTCGGTAGGCCGATTATGTGGACCATAAATTGCTCTATGCGCACGAAACACATTCCTCATAGAACTCCCATTTTCAAAAAACAACTTAATAATTTCTAGACGCTGTGCCGGGCTAAGTCTTTCCATCATGAAATGTCAAACAATACTGAACAAAAAGCGAAATGTCAGTTTGCTAGTATTCATGCACGATCTTCAATCAAATCCCCACCAAAAAAGTACCTCTAAATGAACCAACCTATGCGACAAGATATGAAGATAAGAAGTGGTTGGAACTAGCAGATCACTTGAGTTGAACGACAAATAACAGATGGACAAAGCGGATAGTATTATTAAAGAATATGGACGTATATGCGTCTATATTCTGTGGTAATATACAGAGCGAGAGATGCCTACCAAAGTATATACCGGTAACAACATATACTGATAGCGACTTAAAATACTAAAAATTATGTCCACCACGAACTTAGTATTGACCTTCGCATTCAAATGACATATTGCTATATTTTTCCAGGGCTACTGAATGGAGTGGAAGCGTAGACCCTAAATGAGGCGATGCTTAAACGCTTCCAAGCCGTTGAGATGTGGTTATATAAACGAGTACTACGAATAATGGGTCGATAGAGTTAAAAATGTCCTTAGACGCCTGAACCAAACAACAAAACTGGTCAACATAATGACCAGTTTTGTTGTTTGGTTCTAGCTTCTTTGCTTGATGACTAGTCGCAAGCTGGAATACTTTGGTCACATTATGAGACACCCTGAAAAATATGAGCTTTCACATCTGATCATTCAGGGAAATATCCAAGGTAAAGGTGGTCCTGGTAGAAGAAAAACATTATGGCTAAAAAATCTAAGACGACTACATCATTATTTACAGCTGCTCTCAATAAAGTCACGATAGTGACTATGATATCCAACATAATATAAAAATTAAGTGAAGGAAAATATTCTATCGGTAAATAATTATCAATATTAAGCCCCCTTTCAGACGAGGATACTGTATCCGAGATACTGTATGCTAGATACAGAATTTTCGATGGCGACTGTATCGGATTCACGGGCATGCTCGTCAGTATGAAAATAGTAGCAGTGCAGTGCGGTTATATTTTTGGAGTATGGATGTAGAAGAGTATGTTATGCTGTAGTACATATTAAATAAAAAGAAAAAGAAACTGAAAAGACGACGTAATTTGTGGGTTCATCCTATTTTAGAATTAAGAGAAACCAAGGGAACGTATAACTATATTCAGAAAACACCGTCTTTCTTTCGTTGCTTATTCACAATTATTCGACAGAAAATCGCGCGTCTATGGAATGTGGTGTAAAAGTATTCGTGTCTGAAAGCGTTCATTTAACGTAATGTTTCTTCTGTATCTGGGATACGCATTCAGTCGTCGGCGACAGGAGGATCCGAGATACTGAATTCGGTATCTCGCATACTGTATCCCTCGCGCGTCCCGTCTGAAAAGCTCCATCTGAGTCTATGTAATATCTGCGTCTCGGATACGCGTATCTCGGATACAGTATCCTCGTCTGAAAGGGGGCTAAGTATCTTTAAACATTATTAGGATAAGCAGGCGCAAACAATGTAATAATAGTAACAAGGAAAAAAGAAGAACCGAAGAGAATGATTCAATATAATAGAAAAAAAATCAAAATAATAGGTTTGGAGGTAACAGATAATGAAATATATGCATTGTAGTAGGACCGACAAACTGTAATTCTCTCTATTCAAAAATAAATCAGTATAACTTTAAAAAAGTAGAAACAGTTAAATAATTTGGGGTAAATCTGCACAGAAGTAATAAAAAAATACATATACAGCAAAGAATACTACAAGGTTATAAAGCACTGTATGCAAATAAACAAATATTAAAAGGTAAAAAATTAAGTAAAAACACCAAACTAAGAATATATAAAATAATAATAACGTACCAAATAAAAATTACAAGTTTGGCTTATAAAGAAGAAGGAATGTTAAAAATTAAAAAAAATATATTAAAATTATTATAGAACCCACGAGAATTAACCAAATCTAAACAAGATCATTAATGAATTCTGAAATAGATGATAGAATAAAGAAAGAAAATATTGTAAGAATAATAAAAGCACAAAAATAAAGTGATACTGACCCATATTCAGGAAAGCAAAAAACGCAGCTCAAAGAAGATTAACGAAGTGAACATCAGAAGGAGACATACCAAAAGGGATACCCACGATACGATGGCAGGAACAAGTTAGAAGATATTTAAGAACACTGGAAATAAATGTAGATGGATAGATTCAATTAGGTGAATTTTGACCTATTCCACTGCGACGTTTTCGGATCTATTTTGGTTCTCTAGCCCTAGATTAAGTTATCTAGCCTGATCCTTTTTAAATGGTCGTATAACTACAAGCTTCCCCTGTAGCTCCTTGTCGGTGGCTTCTTCATCTTTTTCATCTAATGCAAAGAACCGCACATTTGTCAGCCTGTCACAACGACATACACTCTTCTTTTTCGAGGTTATAATACCTGCGTATTTCATCATCTGCAAATCCCATCAGCTTCAACTGCCTATTCAGCTTGCAATGCCCTCTTAGCAGACCTACTATGGCTTTGACTATTTTCCTGTCTTTGTTTATTAAATCTGCCGTAAATTTTACCGGATGTACTGTAATGTACTGTTTCGCCAGTCTTTGTCGTGGTGAATTTCTCCGCCATTTTAGAGGTTTGTAGCCCCTGTTTCACTGGAGCGAGTTGCTGGTGGCTTTTCTTCTACTGCGTCTTCCATTCCTTGAATCAGAAAGTTAACTTTTCCACTCCGAAAAAGGGGTTTTTGGAGATTCTAACGCTCATCTCGAGATTCAGAACCCATTTAATAGGTCATAAAAACCACTTTGTCGAAGATTTGCTACCCCAGACTGTTTATACAAAACATACCTATACTATATATACCAAAACTATATATACAAAATATACCTGCAGGCAACAACCACTGTCAGATTACATACTAACAGTAATCGCATAAAAATAGAACGGGGGGTTAGACAAGGAGACCCAATGTCACCTAAACTTTTTAATACGGTGCTAGAACATGCTTTTAAGAATTTAGATTGGATGACAAAGGGAATAAAAATAGATAGAGAATATCTAAACAACTTACGTTTCGCCGATGATATACTTATAATAGCTGAAGATCTAGGTATGGCAAGAGAGATGGTACAGGAACTCGTTGTGGCTACAGAAAGTGTAGGTTTAAATATAAATATCTCAAAAACAAAAATCATGACCAATTTGGTACCCAACCAGAACATCAGTATTGGTGGAAAAGAAATAGAACTCGTAGATAGATATAAATACCTGGGACATGAAATTATGATTGGCAGGGATAACCAGACTCATGAACTGAAGAGAAGAATCGGCCTTGGGTGAGCAGCATTTGGAAAACTGAGAGAAACTTTTAAAAGTGAGCTGCCCACATGCCTAAAGAGAAAGGTATTTGTTCAGTGCGTCCTCCCAGTCTTGACGTACGGAGCAGAAAAACTTACCTTAACAAAAGCAGCAGCTACCAAACTGAGAGTCACGCAGAGAAGAATGGAGCGGTCCATGTTAGGAATAACTCTGCGAGACAGAATAACCAACGAAGACATCAGGAGAAGAACCGGAGTCACTGACATCATCGAGAAGATAGCCAGACTAAAATGGAGATGGGCAGGACACATAGCCAGAATGACAGATGGGCGATGGACAAAGAGGTTATTGGAATGGAGGCCAAGGGAAGACAAGAGAAGCGTCGCTCGACCACCTACAAGATGGACTGACGATTTAAGAAGACTCGATAAAAACTGGATGAGAGCGGCGCAAGATAGATGGGGTTGGAAACATGAGGAAGAGGCCTATGTTCAGCAGTGGACTCTTGATGTTGGATGATGATGATGATGAGACTGTTTATAGATGTGTTTTAAGCCCGTGGTTACTTAACATATATGTATATTAAGGATCTGTTGGTTTTTGTTTTGTCATAGCATCTAACGGTTTTGTCGACATCTCTTTTGTCCTTTCAACGGCTTTGATAAAACTTGCCTTAATTAAAGTTCTTTATGGTTGTATGTAGTCTTGGACTTGTTTCACTAGCTTACATATTTTCGCTTTAAATATACCATAAAGCTTTTCAGCCCCCATTTCTTGGTCTTATATGAGATCAACGTCTTTCAACGCTGTTACTCTGACATACTTTGTGGTTTCTTGACTCTCAGCTTAGAAGATTTCTTTAGAACTTCCTAGTCTTTTGGCGTTAGGATTTCCTCTAAAAGTTCCCTGCCTTTTGGCTTTAGGAACCGTGGTTTTTGTCTTTAGAGTTCCCAGGTCTTTAGGCCTCGGGAACCATTTGGCCCTAAGCTATGGAAAGACAATCCACTTCTCGCAGAGCTCCGTTTGTGAAGGTAAGATCTAAATACAATGGGTTGCTACCTATTGCTCCAAAGGAACCATTTGCGACATTGTCACCCTAGTACCTTTTATCCTTCACTACAGTGTCTCCCAGCTTGACTTGGGAATTTTTATTGACTCCAGTTTATTATCTCCACTCTATATAAGCTAGGTTCAGTTTTAACAGAAGCATTCCAAGAGGGGTGCAATTAAAGATTATACCCCGCAATTATTGTAAGTAACCAGTGGTCTTGGGACAGTTTGAGGGGGTGAAAATTCCAAAGAATATCCATAGAAAGCTCATCCCCTGGCATTATTTATTTTCCCGATCAGCTTTATGGTAATTAGAGAAGCAACACATCCCTCAGCCTCTGGTAATAAACAACTGGACACCGACACTACAAGATGGAGCAACTTAGACACAAGTAATTAACAAGGCTAGAAAAGATGGCAGTGGACCCATCTACCACGACAAACGAGTCTAAAAATTTCATTAGAACAGCCCCAATTTCTTTAGAAATATTAAGGTTGTAAATAAAATAATCTTTAACATTTCACAAAAACTAAATATAAATTCTAGCCCCGATATATCACACATGTCATTGAAATACATTATTAACCTAGCTCGTGTGCAAATCAGACTTTAACAGATATAATCCAAAAATAACAAATTAATGAATACCTAATCTTATAGAACCTACGCATAGCGATTACATAAACCCACGGTTTTTAACCTGAAAATATCGATCCAAATGTTTTTTGAAAAAACAACCGCAAACGAATCGCCGAGATGCCTTGTTAATGATGAAATGAACTTCGTTATATTATTTTATTTTACTTTGTGTACCAGAATTTGGAATAATTTTCTTTTATGTACTAATCAGCGTGCTTTTTATTTCATTGGCGTTAATTTCGGTTTTAATTATTTATTATTTTAGTGTTTTTAAATTTATATTTATGCTGCTTTATATAAAGCTAATTAAAATAATGTTTTAAAGAAATATTTAGATCTGCATATCCACGCGGCTTACACTAATAACGTTACGATCATTTCTCTGCTTAATTACGTTTTTGGGTTTTTATAAACTATATGCGTTTTGGATGAAATATGAAAAAACCACCAGTAACTCTCAATTCAAGCAATAGTTTAAGGCAGCCTGAAATAATTGCACACCCCTTAAATATGGCATTGGGATGATACAATTTGTTGGGACGAGAGGGATTAACTCATATAAACAAGGATCACTTCACTCCTCTCCAATGCTCTAGACCATCCACTTTTCCCATATGTGCTATAGAGGTATTCTAATTAGAAAAGTGCGTGTCTTGTGCGAATCTCTATTACCGCTATCTCTAGTGACTTATTATTATCGATATATATATATATATATATATATATATATATATATATATATATATATATATATATATATATATATATATATATATATATATATATATATATATATATATTGCTTGCTCGGGCCTCGAGTCCTCGCTCTGAGATCAGGGCCCAGTTTAACACTCGAGGTTGTGTGCCCTCTTGCCTGTTTCTTGGGTGGAGGACTGTGTGACAGAGGATTTGAGAAAGAAAGGTTTGGGTAAAAAAGACCCGATAGACAGAAATGAGTGGCGACGAAGCGAAAGGAACAGCGTCCCCTAAAAAGGGAAAAGAAGAAAAAGAAGTGCTTGTGTTATTAATCTTCATTAAAACTAATCAGTGATTATTTTGCTTTATATGCATAGATAATTTTACGTAAAAAAATAATGCATTTTATTTAGTCATTAACGAACAGTGAGAAGTTAAATTAGGTGACTCACTTAGGGGGAATACCGCGCAGCTCTATCGGGGTAATTTCGTGCTGCGCGGTATTACCCCGTGTAACAATTTTTGCTAATATAGTGTTTTTATTGCATTTTAGATTCCAAAATTCCCCGTACTTACGTTCGGAAAACTAAAAGATCAAAATGGACAGAGGATAAACTAAAATCTGCGATCACTGCTATACGATCTGGGCGAAAAATACGAGAAGTAGGTCGATCATTCAATATTCCAGAATCCACTCTACGTGACAAACTAAAGTCCAATAGCCATAAAAAAATAAAACTTGGCAGGAAACCAATTTTTAATGATGAACAGGAATCCACCATAGCCAACCATGTTAAAAAGTTGGCGAATATGTTTTTGGAGTCACACCATCAGAACTAAGGCGTTTAGCATACCAGTTTGTTGAAGAGAATAAAATAAAACACCGTTTCGACAAGATAAAGAAGATCGCTAGTGAAGATTGGTTAGAACTCTTTTTAAAGCGTCATCCAGACATTAGTGTTACCGAAGGTACTAGTCAAAACAGCATTTCTGCATTCAATAAAGATGAGGAACGATTTTTTAGTAATCTGCTCACAGTTATGAAAAAGTTCAAAATTCCTGATAGTCGAATTTTTAATGTAGATGAAACGAAAATTTCTACGGTCCAGAAACCATCAAAAATTTTGGCACCAAAAGGTCAAAAGCAAGTAGGATCCGTAATATCTTGGGAAAGAGGGAAAATGTTACCATAGTATGCGCTGTAAATGTTTCAGGACAGTTTGTCCCTCCTATGTTCATATTCCCTCGAATACGTATAAATCCACAATTAATCAGAGGAGGCCCAATTGGAGCAATCTACAGATGTTCAAAAAACGGTTGGATAAATGAAGAGTTATTTTTCGACAGTGCTTCTCATATTGGATAACCATGGGAGTCACATTTATTTGAATATTTATACTTACTGCAGATCACACGGAATTGTTATGGTTTCACTTCCCTCTCATACCTCACATAGGCTTCAAACTCTTGACCTAACTTTTTTTGGGCCCCTAAAGAATGCTTTTAATCGTGAGTGCGACTTGTATCTGAGAACTCATACTCATAAAAAGATCACACATTTTAAACTTGCTTCCATTTTTAACAGAGCATACCTGAGAGTTGCCACAATGAACAAAGGAGTATCCGGGTTCCGTGCTGCTGGAATATGGCCCATAGGTCCTAATAAATTCTCTGGAGATGATTTCAACTTAATAGATCACACTGAAGTTTCAGATATGCACGTTGTAATGGACTTAGAAACCGACGTTACCAATGATGACAGGGCCCTTGATCAGTCGAGATGTGACGAAACTTTGCAGAGAACTCCATCGAGAAATACCGAACCTCAACCGGAACCATCGAGATGTGATGAAACTATGCACAAGACTCACAACACAAGAAAAGAGAAATATTAAGAAAAAAACTGAAGAGGCCAAAAAAAATGAAACCAAGAAAAAAACGACAGGTACCGTAGGAAAACTGGCTACTAAAGCAAAGAAACTACCTGTACGCAAGAAAGCTGAAGTTAGAAACTTACATTTTGATGATTCTAAGTCTAAAAGTTATGATGAGAGAAAGCTTTGTGATGATGATGAATTAGATGATGTAGATCTAACATTAGAAAATGAGGATTGTTTGGTGTGCGGTGAATTCGGACGGGATAAAGAAATTTGGTACCGTTGTGTAATGTGTTCGAATTGGGCTCATTCAGAATGTAGTGGTTGGGACTCAGCAGTTAATTATACATGCGATATGTGTACCAAGGTCGAACGAAAGACAGTCAGAAAGTAAAATGATCTCTTTAATGTTTTTTTTAATGTTATCTTTAAGAAATCTGTTTTGTTTACAATATTTGCTTTATTACAATAAATTTTTTTTTCGAATAAAGATTTATTTAATTCTGTGCAGAATTACCCCGCACTTGGGAGAATACCGCGAAATGACAGTGTTTTAAAGTAAATTTTTTTCTTCAAAATCCGTTAAAATTTAATCCTATTTTTTATGGGAGTAACGTTCCCAATAGATACAAGTTTCAGTAGGTAAATTATGGAAGTTTGTTTGCACATAGGAAAGTATATTTTTGTAAGTATTTTACCTTAGGTACGCAGAATTCCCCCGGTTTCCCCTACTCTATTTTCAAAATAAATATAGACAGAATAAATATTTATTCTGACTCAATATTTAGTTGTGAACAAAATAACCATTGTTAATTATTAATTAGTTCTGTTAAAGTATACTTTGTTTTGTGTTGCTGATTGAAACCATATTATTACTAATTAACATTTTACATAGACATCAAAAATATTATAAGAAAAAAATAAACTGTAAGCTATATGAATAATGCATGTATTTTAGTTGGTCACAATATATAGCTGACTGGTCTCAGCAGTATTTGAGTATTTATGAGAATTTTAATAAAAGGGGGCCTATATTGTAATCACTTGCGAACGACAATCAAATAACAAATACAATAAACGACGTGTAAAGAATATTCTTTCTTTTCTATTTCTTAATTAGTATATCTAGATTTTCAAAATGTTATATCGGTATATACAAAAGCCTGCGATTATTCATGTATATTTATATATTATTAAATATTTATATATTAGGTTTGGTTGGTAGAATAATTTATTTAATTATACTGTTTTCTTACACGTCGTAGAAACTTGTTAACATTCAGACGTTAAACTCAAAGCAATTATATTGCTTTATTAGTCAACTTCAACTCGAATAAGCCCGATGTATTTCCATTTCTGCTGCTCTCTTTTCGTTCATTCATTTAATCAAATCAAATGGGAGATTGGGCTTTCTTGACAAAAAAATAGCGACAATTTTCTTTTCGCGTTGCCGCCTCCTCCTCTGCAATCTTGTTTCATCTGTCACATTCTTTCCTGAATGATGCGCCAAGCTCTTCTCCGCAAGATACGGCCCTTGAAATTTAGGGTTAAATGAATGTCGGCTATTATTTCCTAAGTGGCTCTTAAAATGTTTTTATTCAAACAATTTCATTTCCTGGAACTTTTTAGTAACATAGCTAATATTAGTTTTTGTCGTTGCTTAGACTACTACACTTTAAAACTATTTTTTTTATATGTATTAAAAATCCCAATTTAAAAAATGTGTTCCGATTCTATATGATGTTTTAAGTACAGGATGAGAATATGACTTTTTTGGAACTTCTTGGCAGGTCTTAAAGTTCCTTTCGACATGACCGATCAAGATCAAATAGAGTTTTATGCTAATAGTCCAGTCGGGGTGTCATTTAACATTGCATGGCGAGACCACAAATTGTATTGTTTTAACCTTTAGGGGAGGTTAATAGTAGTGTAAATTTAAAAACGCCACTGAATTCCGTTGCCGCGTTACTCGCCATCTTGAATTTAAATAAGAACCGTTTTTGCTCAATATATCCACCATTTTTACCTTTTGTACAAAAAGAGTAAAGACTGAGACTGTTGTAAATGCGATTTCCTATAATTGTTTAGTGCAAATTTTTTTTTGCGGTCGATATTTTCCTACTTAAGGGAGAAAATAGTGACTATAGTACAATTATTAAATTATCTCGTTATAACGAAATAATTTAATAATTATACTATAAATATTGGTTCGCTATAACCAATATTTTACGTCGTACACTTACCCTATACTTTAGGTTAGGTTACGTTACGTTTGCAGCGGTAGACATTGGGAGCGGAGTTAGGCAAGGATGCAAATAGCCAGGGTGACCTTTGCTATTTTATCTTTAATCCAAGTTTCTATTTAAAAAGGTACTAAAGGATTCCAAAGATGGAGTCAAAGTGAATGACGTAAGTATCAACAGTATCAGATACGTCGATGATACGGTGTTAATTGCTGATTCTGACTTGGACCTACAACTACTTATCCACAGGACCAACTCGATCTGAGAACAATTTGGTATAGAAATGCACATTAAAAAAACCGAAGTGATATCAATCTGAAAAAACCAAAATGTAACCTAAACTTGCACAATAAATGGGCACATTTTAGAACAGGTAAACAAGTTCAAGTAGCTGGATTTTAGATCGATAGTGGCCTAAATCCTGATCTAAAAATAAGATCGAAAAAAAACAGGCCAGAAAATCTTTCCAAAAAATCAAAAGACTGCTATGTCATTCTCAAATAAAACTCTAAATTAGGCTACAGTTATCAAAATGCTACGCCTAGTCGACTCTTATCTATGTAGTTAAAACGTTGACCCTTAAAACATCAGCAGTAAATGTAGATATACCAGAGAATCCTTAAAATTTCATGGATATCGCATACCTTATACAAAGAACTGCTGCAGAGAATAGGCAAGGAACAAAAACTTTTTAACACAGTGAAAGTTAGAAAAATTTTATATCTAGGCCATATCATCATCATCATCATCATCATAATCAACCTGTATGCGTCCAATGCTTTTTTGGAGGTGAGAATCTTCAAAAAGACCGTCTGGGAAAATGTGTCCGATTCAGTCCAGCACGCTTCACCGCGTGCCTACCGACTAAACTCACCCTCTCTTCCTCCAGCCGACGGGTCTGGAACCGCACTTAGCGTGCATGTCTCACCCGCCGACCTTACTCTTAACTTCCTTCTGGCACTTTTTCGCGTGCATTCCTTGGTTTGGTGGCTGCCTCCCCCTCCCCCGCAAAAGCCACGCGACAGACTGGTCGGTAAAGCGACCGTCTGGCGCAACTCATTCGCGGGTCGGTCGACCAGGGTGCCCTCTCCCCCATGATGAAACTAGCAAGAGAGAACCAGTTGGTAATTACGAGTAACGCCAAACATTCTTACTTTCATCAATTCATTCATTCAATACACACATTCATTTAAAAGTCAAGATTTAAAAAGATTTAAAACAAGGAGGCAATCGGCATAGGTTGGATGTAAAAGGTCCTCCCCTGCTAGCTTTTACAGGATGCTAAATAAAATTAGAGTAAAAACGGTAAAATTTTGTATAAATAAAATTGGTAAATAAATAAATAAATAGATAAAATAGAATAAATAAAAAATAAAATAAAATAAGGACAGTAAACGTAGTTTGGATGTAAAGGGTCCTCTCCCGCTGACTGCCTTGCATGACACAAATACATTGAAAAAATAAATAAAGACGATCGGTCATCAAGCTTGCACACGCCTCTATTTTTCCTCTTTGTGTTTGATTGTCTTGTGTGACAAAAGCAATGACCACGAACAAAACATGCTGCGCGTCATCCACCACTCCACACTCGGGACATTGATCGTCCGCGATCTTCCCTATACGGTGGGTACATTTCCTAAACGATCCATGTCCCGTCAAGAACTGTGTGAAGTAGTAGTTGACGCGCCGATGCCGGCATTCGTACCACCTCACCACATCCGGAATCAGGGATCTGATCCAGGCCGCCTTCCCGACTTCGGCTGTCCATTCCCTCTGCCACGTCTGTAGACTTTTCGTCCTTTCCTGTGGTCCTGAACCTATTGCCCCATTGCCTCTTCGGTACATTCGGACTCTCTCCGACCAGAATGTGCACCGTTACAGAACCAGCCACCATCTGTGAGGCAATGGTTGATACGTTTCTGTAAGCGCTGCACATCCTGATCAGAGGTTTTCTCTGAACCCTTAGAAGCATGTCTTTGTACTTTGTCATTCGAAGGACCTCGTGCCACACTGGAGCCCCATATAATACTACGGACAGGATTGATTGCAGCATCACCGTCCTTTTCTGGGATCCCGGACCCCCTATATTTGGCATCAGCTTATTTAGTGCGGAGGTCATTTTTTCTGCCTTCCGACATGCTTCTTGTACGTGCTGTCTGAATGTAATCCTGCCGTCTAATATTATATCTAAGTAGTTCACTGTCTTTTGCGGTCTTATTGCGGAGCTTTGTATTCAAATATAATATCAATTCTTTTTCAGGGTCTCCCCAAGATTATGGCGTCCGTCTTCTCTACTGCTAGCTTTGGATCATTTCTTTCTATCCAGGGCGCGGACTTTCGTATTGCTCTATTTACTTTTCCTATTATTCCCCAATTCGTGTCGTCTTCGACTAGTAAAGCTAGGTCGTCCGCGTAAGCAATCGCTCTTACTCCACTCTCCTTGTTTACTTCTAGTACCCCGTTATAAAAAATATTTCATAGTAAGGGTCCCAGGACTGACCCCTGGGGTACTTTCACGTTCATCTCTTTCTTATTTTTTTTTTTTTTTCGATATGCATACGGTTCTGTCAGATAGGTAGTCCTTTATTATGTTGGACATATATTCTGGGGCCAATTCGACGATTTTGTCTATTATAAGGCCCCAATTTGTTGAATTAAATGCATTTTTTATGTCCAACAGAACAAGGACCCTCCATCTTTTCTTGCTTGTTTTTGCCGCGTCCCTTCCTTTTTTTACTTGTTGCATTTTGATTCTTTCCTCCTCATCGACCAGGAAAGTTGCCAGGATGCTCTTTTCTGTGTCCTGCCATCCTGCTTTCCCTTGGCTTTCTTTTTTTCTTTCCGCTTCTACCTTCGCATTCTCTACTATTTTTGCCGAGGAACCTTCATCTCCATCCTCTTTTTCTTCTTCTTCCCTATTTGTTTCTCCTAGAATCTATTCTCGTATCAGTATCGAGTGTTTTTGAGCACCCGATATGTTCATTTTTGGCTGCTTGCTATTGCCAATTTAATAGTTCCAATTCGAATTTTCTCTGCTCTTCTTCGTCTACTTTGCCGTCTTGCGGCTGTTCTTCCCCGTTCATGTTTTTATCTGTAGCGTTGTCCTTATTCATTTGCGTTTGGTCGTCTTCGTCTTTCATTTTTACATTTTTTGTTTGATTTGGATTCAAATGAATTCCCACGAGTCGTGCTACTCGTCTGACACGGCACTGCTCCCTTACCGCGTTAAGGCTGGATTACTTCGGGAGGTCGCCAGGTATCCCGAAGGGATTGTTTATGATGCTCTATCTCTCACATCTCTCATATCTTTAGCACGATGCCTTCCACCGTGATAATGGGGATCTTTTATTGAGGTTTACTCCTCTAGGCTTTTTTTTCACGGTTGCCTCCGAACGCAGTAGCAGTCTGTGTAAACAGGCTACTTGGAGTTTCCTTGGAGTTTCCTCGTAACTGCTGCCTCCACTGTTACGTGGGAATTAGAACAGGACGTGTGATGGAAAGGGTAATAGGTAGGGTAAACATGTCGGCTACTCCTATAAGATGTGTTGAGTAATTTTTTGTGTTTTGGGGGTGGACGAGATTAGAATAATTGGGATTGAGTAGCCGTAGGAATATTGGAGGGTAGTTTTGTTGCTGAAGGCAGAAGGCGTCGCAAAATGCTTGCCTCAGTTGCGGCGCCTTTTGGCGTCCAGCGGTGGTGTCCGGCGCCCACCCGTCCGGTGCACAGTCGCTGGAAGCTGGGACTGTGTTTGGTTTCACAGGTCGTGCTCTCCTCCCAAAATTCAGGACCAAGACCAATTACTCGGCCCTCTCACCAGCGTCGAGGAGAAAACTACAGCCACGGAGATGGATGCCTTCAATGCTGGACATAGGTGTCCCACAGCTCTTTTCTATTTGCCTCTGTCTTGTGCGACTTGCATTCAGTTATTGCTAACACACTTCAGGTCAACAGTCCATCTATTAATTGGGCGTCCTCTGCTCCGTATTGCTCTTAGTCTAAGTCTTCATTTGACAATACTTTTTGTCCATCGGTTGTCTGATAATCTGGCGACGTGTTCTGCCCAATTCCATTTAATCGACGCAATTTTTTCAATGCTGCTATTGTTTTTATTCTACGACGTATTTTTTCGTTTGGGATTTGGACTCTTAAAGAGACATCCAACATCTGGGGCTCCATAAAATATAGCCGTATGGTAAATCAAAACATAATCATTTCTAAAGATGTTAGACAATGCTGCAATTTTTATGACTGCTTTTTAACCTATACACGGAACAAACATTTCTAGAGGCACTAAAAGATAACAATGAAGGCATTAAATTAATAACGTATCAATTCTTAATTTTCAATATGTAGAACATACTCCTATGGTTATACCAGCCGATAACATATAAGATTGACAGATGAATCTTAATATGTTGCTTAACATGTTGCTCGACACGAAATGTTACGTTGTCCCTACGCTACTTTATGGAGTAGAGGGATTAACATAGAACAGAACAGATAACAGCAAGAACTATAATAAAGTTGGGGGCTTTATATATATGGCTGTATTGACGTATATACACAGGTATTGAAACGAATGGATAAACAGATGGAAATATTAAAACCTGTTAAAAAAAAGCGTCATATCTGGATCGTGTGTTCCGTAATAATAAGTACAGTCTGCTACAGCTTAAGTGGAAGGAAATATTAAAGGTAAAAGAGGTTTGGACAGAAAAAAATCTTGGCTAAGAAAGTTGCTTCCAATACTTCCAAATATCAAATGCTGCAAACATAATTTATGCGGCAAAAAACAGGGTAACATATTATTTCGGAAGGTCACCAACCGTTGGTAGAAAGCGGTACATAAATAAGAAGAAGAAGATATTGCCGATGTTCCTCGAACCGATGACATACTAATAGCAACACTTGCAGATGACATGCAATTTTGTTCTCAGATGCTCATCAAGTAAAACCCACTGAATTACTTCAGAAAAATCTTAACCTACTGCATCATAAGCTAGATAAATGAAAAGTGACAGTAAACCTAGCCAAGTCAGCAAATATACCATTTAAAACAATAAGTAATTGCTGGGCAGTAAGCATAAAAATAATACTGTTATTGTTATTAAAATATAAGAGAAATATCTAGGACTTTTTCCTGATGAAAAATAAACGTGGGAAATACGTATAAAAGCAAGGAAATATCAACTTCAGTTAAAAATTAAAATCATGATCTGAAAAACAAAAAAAAATTAAAGCTATAATATATAAAGTTAAAGGCGATAACAAAACCAACCTAAACATATGGCATATAATTATGGGGATGCAGTAAACCTTCCAAAAAAAAATCCCTTAAAACTTTCAATTAAAAATGCTTAAACTCATAACTGGTATCTCCTGGTATATCTAAAATCATAATGATCTAAACAATATGGTACATGAGGATACAAACATATGATAGTAACTTTAGCAATTATACCTAGTACAAATAAATGGCAACACCTTATTGCAGATCACAATAAACAGCTTCTAAGAAGTGGTCTTTTCAACTAGTCGAGAGAAAAAAACACTTAGATAACTATAAATAGCCAACAGATTTAATAGATTTACAGTAAAGTATTAATGGATGATACCCTTCATCTTACATATTTACTCCTTATTTTATATCTTTATTGAATAGGTTGATAGATTTTAGTGAGTGAATTTAATTTTAACACCTTCCATATTTTCCTTGATCGTCAGCTTATAATAGCTTATAAGTTGTGTGAAGCCATGGACGAATTTAACTCGGCAAACTAATACGCTTAGTGAAGGCTATAATGCTTGAAGTTATCTGAAAAGTATAAATACAGGGTAAACGTTCACAAAACGTATAAAACACAATTCAGAGAAATCCGCTAGCTTTTGTCTTTTATTAAACAGGTCAAATTAAATAATAGAGAAACCATTTTAAAAAATATTTTGGGCACAATATGCAGATGTCCTGGACTTAAATGTTTATACGGTATACAAACTAATAAAATGTTTAATATCTTTTTAACGGATACAATATTAACCTGAAAATAAATAAATAAGGAAAAACTGAAAATAATGTCGTAATAATGTTTTCAAATAATTTTGAAAACATTTTCTTAAGACAAAAACAATTTAATTTATAAGTAAGTTAAAATAGCGACCAATTACAAATAAGCCTCAATGTCATAAATGCCAACTTAAAAATTTTTATTTTTGACAATTATATTGCTAAAAATAAAATTTTGTTTAAAAATTATTTTTTGTTTAGTAACAAAAAAGAAGAAGATTTATTCACCATTGATAGATGTCTGAAAAAAATGTAACAGATATATGGAAAATTAAATCAAAATGTGATATTTTACAAGATTCATATAAAAATTATAAAGAAATAATATCGGTAATTATAAATTTTGGTTAAATTTTGAATTTCTGATCTTTTGTTTAAATTATTATTACTTTTGCTAATACAAACCATTTCCAAAAAAGTCCTTTTGAATTTATGACTTTCACTACATAAAATTTTAATTTTATCAAAATCCATAATACGGTCTTTATCGATTACATGCTCTGCCAAAACACAAGATGGTTTTTTAATTCTGCAATCACTTTTGTGAGAAATAATGCGATTTGAAAGATTTCTTTCGGTCTCACCAACATACTCAGCTTCACACTGAGTACAACTAATGCTGTATACTACATTTGTTTTTTCAAATTTGTCTATAGGATATTTAGTTTTGGAATATAAAGATGAAATAGTTTTGATGTTCTTTGTTGCTATTTTTATACTGTCAATAATCTTTAGTGTTTGTATTAATTTAAGTGTTAATGATGGTATAAAAGGTAGTGAATGATAATAGATATTCTGATTGTTAGATACAATGTTTTGAGATTTAGCAAAAAATGGTCTTAAGTTATTTATATTAACAATATTAGAAAAAAGCATCCTATGTAGCATATCTGGAGAATAAGAGTTTTCAATTAAAATATTTTTAACAATTGAAGATCTTCTTATAGATAATCTGGATGAGAAAGCTTTAAAACACGTTCTTTTAATCCTGATATAAGGTTCATTTTCATCTTATTTGGATGATGAGAAAAATAGCTTATAAATCTATTACTACATATGGGTTTTCTAAACCATCTGGTTTTCAACATATTGTCTGTATTTCTTACAATTCTCATGTCAAGGAATGGTAGAGAATTATCTATCTCTTCCTCAACTGTAAATTGTATATGTTGATTATGAATGTTGAAAATGTTGACTGTTTCATGAATTCTGTGTTTAGGAAATGATAAAACTAAATCATCTACATATCTTTTAATAAAAGGAATGAAAAAAGTGCAATTGTTGATACAATCACTGATAACATCATCCATGACATAGAATGGGTAAAAGACTAGATCTCATAGGACTACCAAAAATTTGTTTAAACAAAACACCAACAATATAAAAATATTAGAATCAAAAACAAAGTTGATAAGTGTTTTGAAATGTAATAAGTCAATATTAGTGTGTTGCGAAATCTCATTCCAATGTTTTTCAACACTACTTATGATTAAATCTAAAGGTAAATTGGTAAAAAGGGATGTTACATCAAAACTAACTATACAGCGTTCCACGTTAAGAAAATAACATTGCGGAGATAGGGCCATGTATTTCTTATGGACGATAGAAGCGCAGCGTTGCCACGATGAACACAAGCAAGATTCAGGGTTTTATAATTTGAAATTTTCGTTTTCACAGACATGAATTAAATAATTGTTTTTTAACGTAATTGACCAACAGTGTCCATTCGAAACAAGAGATGAAAAGTAGGGAACATGATTTTAATTAAATAAATAGTATTTACAAAAGATAATTTTATTTTATCTTATTTTAATTATAGTAACAACAGTTTATTTGTTTTTCGGTAAGAATATCATATACCATGAATCATAGAAATCAGTAGAAAATATTGCTTAGTTAAATCATGCACTTTGTCGCATATTAAAGATAAGCAAATAAACGGACCGCTTGGAATGCGTATATCTAATTACTAATTGCAACTTAAAATAATACGGTGTGCGTATGACAGCGATTTTATGTCGTTCTCCGAGACTACATAATAATAATAAGGCTTTGTGGTTTTTCAGTTGTTATTCTGTCTTTACAGTTAAATGTTAATTGAAAATGGAAATTCGAAAAATATATCGACAATCTAGTAAACCGCATGCCTGAGAGTTTTGGCAACACTGATCTCCATAAGCCTAATGTTATTTTCTTAACGTGAAACGCTCTTTAGAACATAATTTTGTGGTAATTGGAAATTATTAATTAAAGAACTAAAATCAAATGAATCTTTAATGTAAAAATTGTTATTTAAATTATAAGCATTAGTTAAGATGTCAGTGAGGAGCTGTGCTATTGGTCCATTAGGAGGGCATAAAGATGAAACAATTGGTCTCATAGATAAAGTTGGTTTATGTATTTTAGGTATGGCATAAAACCGTGGAGCAATAGAATTATAAATTTTGAGCTCTTCTGCTTTTTTATTATCAATAAATTTCTTTCTGTTTAATTTAGATACTAGACAATTTGCTTTTTGTTGCAAAGTACAAACAGTACTCCTTCTAAGTGTAGTGTAATACTTAGTATCATTTAAGAGTTCTCCAGTTTTTTCTAGGTAATCCTCTTTATACATAACGTTACATACACTTACGTTACCTTTGTCGCTTTTGACAATGTAAATTTCAGGATGGTTTTTAAGAAAAAGTTTAGTTTGTACATAGTATTTGGATTGCCGAATATAGGCCTCTCCTAATTCTCGCCATTCATCTCTGTTGTTTGAAGACGTTTCCATTTTGGTTTTCCTATTGGTCCTGCAGTTCTTTTAATATCGTCGCTCCAGCGTATTTGCGGTCTTACTCGTGATCTTTTGGCTTCATATGGCTGCCAATATCCGATTTCTTTATTCCATCGACCATCCTTAAGACGCTTGTTATGACTAACCCATTTCTATTTCAGTTTAGCTGCCTGTTGGACCGCATCTATTAGTTTTGTTCTATTACGAATGTCTTCATTGGGTTTATGGTCTTTGAGTGAGATACCTAGCATCTGTAGCTCCATAGCTCTCCGAGTTTTTCTGATCTTTTTCATGTTTATTTTAGTGAATGTCCAGGTTTGAGATTCATATGTAAGTACAGGTAGGATACAGAAATTAAACACTTTGGTTCGCAGTCATTAAGGGATGTTTTTATTTTTAAATACATATGAGAGTCTTCCGAATGCTGCCCATCCCATTTTTACATGTCTGCTTATTTCGGTCGTCTAATTTTCTTTGCTTACCTTAAAAATTTTGGCCCAGATATGTATATTTATCTACTTGTTCTGTCCCTTGGATGTTTATCATAGGTTTGTCATCTTTATTAGACATTAGTTTAGTTTTGCTGAAATTTATTTTCAGTCCATTTTTTAGGGATTCTCTGTGTAGCTCTTCAATAATCGTATTTAGTGCATTTCACGTGTCTGCTATTAGTGCAACATCATCTGCGTATCTAAGACGGTTCAAGTATCTTCCGTTAATAGGAATTCCCTTATGTTCCCAGTCTATAGACTTAAAGATATCTTCTAGGGCAGCTGTAAATAATTTTGGAGATATTGTGTCTTCTTATCTTACGCTTCGGTTGATTTCACTGGTCTTTTTTCGATTCCATTACACAACGTCACTATCATTTTAGCTTGTTCGTAAATATTATGTATAATCGATCCGGTTTTTGACTAATGCTTCTTCTATTGTCCACAGTTCTACACTATCGAAACCTTTTTCATAATCTATCAAAGCCAGACATAATGGGAGATTGTATTCTTTAGTCTTATTAGTCTATTAGGATTTTCAAAGTATATAGATGGCCGCAGGTGCTGTACCCTGTTCTATATCCGGCTTGTTCTACTGGTTGATATCCGTCAAATTTAATTGTTGCATTCGAATAGACATTTATTCAATAGTATTTTTAGATATCTGATGGATTCTTTTCCGCCTTCCTTCAGCGTTTCTGCTAGGATTCTATTGCTTCCAGGAGCTTTATTCCTTTTTATTTCTTTTACTGCTCTTTCTATTTCTAAGTGGCTTATTTCAGGTATCACTTCTGAGTTGACATTTGTTATCTGCCTTCTAAAGTTCTTCTTTGATGAGTTAGGGGGATCGTTTCTGGAATGATACAGATCGGCGTAGAACTTTTCAATTGAGTTCTGCTTTCTCAAGTTCTGCTTTGATGAGTTATCAAAATCGTTTCTGGAACGATACAGATCGGCGTAGAATTTTTCAATTGAGTTTGCTATATCAGTTTTACTTTTTTTTTAATTTATATTTAAATGGGAATAAGCCACATTAAAGGTTAAAATACGTTTATTGACGTTTCAATTTCCACTTCGGAAATCGTTCTCAAAATACAAACATTAGTAAATTTACTAATGTTTGTATTTTGAGAACGATTTCCGAAGTGGAAATTGAAACGTCAATAAACGTATTTTAACCTTTAATGTGGCTTATTCCCATTTAAATAATTTACTAATGTTTGTATTTTGAGAACGATTTCCGAAGTGGAAATTGAAACGTCAATAAACGTATTTTAACCTTTAATGTGGCTTATTCCAATTTAAATATAAATTAATTTAAAATGCCACAAGAAAATAGCTTCAGAACAATACTTTTTTTTAGTTGTTCTTGTTCATTTTTAATGAATATTATGTTTTTATTTTCTAGTTTCGGTTTGATTCATTTGAGACTTCGGTTTTTCTCTATGACGTGTTCTGTACGGTCTTCTTGATGTTTTTTTTACAGAGATTTTACAGTTTTGTTGAATTTCGTTTTAGTTGGGTAAATCCTCGATTTCCATATATTATTATTAGGCTTATTGTAGGTATTTATTTATTCTTTTCTGCATAACACGCTCTGTATCACCATTACAGCCAAATAATATAATTAATGGATATGTGAAATATTAAAAGACTATAAGTAATTTAAAAATGTTTAAATGTATCATTTAAATATTTCCAGTTGTTCTATACACCCATAGAATGTTCTCTAGTAACTATTGGGTTGCATTGTGTTGAAAATAATATTTCCTTTGCTGTATATCTTACACAGATGTTTACAGATCAGACCAAGAGTTTGTGAACTGCGTGGACTATGATAAAATAATTGTTTGGATATTTATTAAAAAAAACTAGTTAGATATTTTGTAATATTTATACTGTGTAATTTATTAGAAATAATTAAAATATAATGCACTAAATATTTTACATTTTTTATTCTTAATCTTGGGGCATTTCTTCGTATGACTTTTCTGGAATCACTTCTTGGGTAAAAACATCCTGAAGCGATTGTACATCAGTTTCAGCATCAGTCACGTTAATTTCTGAATCTTCTTCCGATGAAGATACTTTATCAGCGGTTTGAAGTACACTTCTTGACAGAGTACGAAACTTAGCATCAAGTATATCGGCACGACTTTCTGCAACCTTTTTGATACTTTCTATTATAATACTGTCACATGAAGTATAAGGTATGATATGTTCTTTGCTGCTCCAAAAGTCGCTTCTATTATTTTTCCATGCTAAAATAGAAGCCAAATTTCGTTTACCAATAATACCTGGTTTGCCTGCTTTTAGTAATACTTGAACATATTTTGGAAATAGCTGCAGACCACCAGAAATTGCTCTCAAGTGTCTTGCCTCACTCGCTTCTTTCTTTTTGTCTTTGCAAGATAGAAATATTTTTATTGATTCATCTAAAAGGGGTGTAGCTTTATCAGGATCACCGATTAACAAGTAGTACTCTCCGAGATTTTTATATGCTTGTCCTAGATAAAACGGAAGATCATTCTCTTCAGCATGTTCTTTTAATTCCATCAAAATTTTAAGAGAAGAATTAGTACACTTGTCCATTAAGTATGCTTTGGCTAGATGTATTTTAATTTTGCATATTCCCTCTATTGTACCGTAACGTTCCTGTATCCCTAAAGCTCTTAAAAAAGTATTTATTGCAGATTTTGCACGTTTAGTTTCGAGCTCGCAAATTCCTTTTAACACTGAAAAATAAAAGAAAAACAATAAACAATTTTATTACTATATTTTTTATTTATTTATTTATAAAATTAACCCCAAGAAAAAATTATCAAAAACAATGATTTAATATCTAACTTTACAACTGTCATCATATAGTAAAAAAACAAACATAAGTACAGCTGCCGGAACGAACCATGGCCGGTGGGAGAAATCATGTCTGCGTAAAGTTTAGGTGAGTGTAAGACAGAGAAAGTGTTCGACGAAAAAAATAGAAACTCATGCTTGCAGTTTTACGTAGGACGGATTAAGAGATAAGTAATGGATATAAACATACCACTCGGGTCCTTGTAGATATATTAAAAGCAGTTTGTGAAGAGGCAAATTCGAATATGTAATTATAATATTTTGGCATCGATTACTATAATGTTGTATTCAATGTTAGGCGAGCGGTTTACCCCTCAAAAGACGCTTAGAAACACAATATACCGACTAAAATTCTTTTTGCATTTCTAATGCACCAAACGTTTTTTATTCGATTCCATATATTTTTCCAAGATGAAATGTATTTTTTAAAATTTTTACAAGTGGACCGGCAATTGTTATTAACAAATAACTTATACAAAAAAGCAATTTCACCGAATTGTTTCGGAATCAATTTTTTTAGGTGTATCTCATCAAAATAAACACTTTTTCTTTCTTGATAATTTTTCGAAAAATGCTTCCTTTTCGAGTTATTTGCATTTTTTTGTTGAAAAAATGCCGTAATTAGTGATTTTTGGGATTTTTTTTTTAAAAAACTACCAAATGAATTGCAATTTTACAAATAGCTTTATAATCTTTAAACCGTCGTGTACAAGTTAGAATATTTTGATAAGGTTAAATGGTTTCTATCTCGCTAAAAACGTGGACCCAAATATTTCGAATATGCCTTTCGAGCAGTCTACCGCTAAGTGTGTACAGCGGTTGCGGCGATACAGGCGTGCGGCACGTAGAAATATTTGTTTAAATTTAAAAAAATAATTCAATACAAATATTACGTACAATTTATTAAAAAAAAGATATTTTTAATTATTTTTAAATAGACATATTATAATTAAAACAATTAAAATTAATTTTTTACAATGCTATAATAGTGTAATTTTTCTTTTAATATACGTGGTGACTATATTATTGAATGTTTTATTACAGTGAAATACATTAAGCAATATAATAATTAATTTTCATTGAAAAATATAATATTAATTATACATCGTTTTCATTGTCAATAATTTGAAAATTTTCGTCAACAGCAACAGGATTTCCATCTAATAAGCTGATTTCATTGTCTTCAATAGAGTCGTCTTTAACATTTTTACAATTCTCTGGTGTACATGCACATACTGCGCAGCATTCTAAATTATAGGAAATACAATTACAATTTTTCGTAGAACATTTTCCGGTACATGAGCAGAAATACTTTTGTAGCATATCTAAACTAGTTTCGCCTTCAAAATAATTAAAATCGAAACAATTATTTTCCATTGTCCAACCATGGGTTAATGGATCAAGAGATGAAGTAATATTGTTTTTTGCTTGAATCCATTCATTTATTTGCCACTTTGCTCTTAAGTAATGTTGTAATAATGCTGGTTTCGAAGGTGGTAATTTTTCATTAGATGCATTTTTTTTAGCGCCTACAGCACCTCAACCGCTATACACGCTTAGCGGGATACTCTCGAAAGGCATATTCGAAATATTTGGGTCCACGTTTTTAGCGAGATAGAAACCATTTAACCTTATCAAAATATTCTAACTTGTACACGACGGTTTAAAGATTATAAAGCTATTTGTAAAATTGCAATTCATTTGGTAGTTTTTTAGAAAAAAAATCCCAAAAATCACTAATTACGGCATTTTTTCAACAAAAAAATGCAAATAACTCGAAAAGGAAGCATTTTTCGAAAAATTATCAAGAAAGAAAAAGTGTTTATTTTGATGAGATACACCTAAAAAAATTGATTCCGAAACAATTCGGTGAAATTGCTTTTTTGTATAAGTTATTTGTTAATAACAATTGCCGGCCCACCTGTAAAAATTTAAAAAATATATAGAATCGAATAAAAAAGGTTTGGTGCATTAGAAATGCAAAAAGAATTTTAGTCGGTTGATGCTCTGCTTATAGGGGTAAACCGCTCGCCTACCGAATATTTTTAACATTAACAAAGTTTAATATAAGCTATAAATTGTGAATCTCAGTGATATATTGAAATAAACTGTAAGTGTACAAATTCTTTACATAATATACAGTTAAATTAGCAATAAAATCAGCAAATTGCAATTATTTTTTATTGTTGTCAATAAACAAATCCAGTTTTACCAGCAAAATAAGCGCTTTTAGTAAAGACCGATATACTTATTTTAGCAGGTGTACAGGGTCGGACTGACTTTTCACTTAACGTTTATCGAAATGAATTCAAACATGGAATCACACAATAATTCTACAATACAAGACCATCAAAGTCAAATAAACGCATCACAGTCATACTCTTTGGCAGCGTCGAGAGTGCAATTTACTTTAAAGTCTTCTCCCTTCTTTACCTTTACCCACTTGGAAATATAATTCAACCGAAAAATATAATCTTCTCTTCTAGATTATCTAATAATCGCATATGTATGTATTTATCCAATAAACAAACAGTGGATGATTTTATGAATAATCATGGTCAAATAGAAATACAAGGTGAAATTGTCAGAACAAGAAGGTTAGTTACACAGCGGAACGACTTGTGCTCTCCACCATATGCCCCTCAATACTTCACGACTTGCTAATCAATGACTTACAAAAAATTGACATAGTTCCTGTCTCCCCCATGACATTGCTCAAAATCAGTGCTTCTATGCCTGAGTACAATCACATCCTTAGTTTTCGAAGATAAATCTATATCAGTCCTCACAGTCTAACACTACCAGAATCATTTACTCTTGTTTTTGACAACACGATATATAGAATATTTATTTCTCAAGACAGTTTAGTTTGCTTTAGATGTAAGGAGCCAGGTCACATTGCTTTACAGTGCTTCGAAATACTAACTCAACTAAACCCCAACCAAAACAATGAAGCATCGGTATCCATTGCAACAAATATATCCTTGCAAGCACCCAATGACACAAACCCTTCTCAGTGTGAACAAATGTATATTTTGAATATCCCGGAGATACTGAACTAAGTAGATGCATTATCAAATAAGGAAAGTCATATAATTAATCATCCAAAACGTAAATTTGATGAAATTATTTCACCTGAAGCAGATCTATCTTTAAAAGAATGTAACATTTTTCCACCACCTAAAGTCCAGGCAAAATATAAAAAAGCTAAAATTGGTTCAGCAATAAGGAAAACAATCCATAATTATCTTGACAGTGAGGCATCGGATGCGGAAAGTGACACATCTCAATTAAGCCAACATTAAAATTCAAGTCTCTACTTCAATGGCATAGAAGGGAATGAAGTGTCGGAGTGTCGCAGTCGATCTAAAAGTTTATTTCAAAAATAAGGTGTTAAGTGCGTGGATCCGGAGTGGAGTGACTCTAGTGCGAAACTTAGAACCATCAAAAGTGACATTTTTTCATGGAAGTCCGTAGCCAGAAGTAGAAGATGCCAAACTATTATTACACGTCTACTACTTGGACACTGTAGGTATACTCACGCATATCTCTTCTTAAATAGTGAAACACCAAAATGCGAAATATGCAATACAGTAGACAGTATAAAGCACTTCTTGATAGACTGTCCTAAATATGTAAACCAAAGACAGTTTTACAATTTGCCAAATAACCTAAAAGCACTCCTCAACAAAAGTTTAGTTCCGGACAATTTATTAGGTTACTTAAAATGTATAAATATGTTACACAAAATATAACTTAATTAATTGTTACAAATGTTCAATTGTTCACAAATTGTAATTAATTGTTACAATGATTGATTATTACAAATGTTAAATTTAATATTATTACAAATGTTACAGGAATGTCGCTAATAACGTTTGGGTTGATGCGACATTGTCTCTTTAAATAAAAAAAAAATGTAATATTTTAGGAATAGTTAAACATTCTTTTAATCAACAATGTGTCTACTATCCACATTCTTTTCTTTTAACAGTTTTACGAGTTTCTGATGTCGTACTCTATCAAAAGCCTTTTGATAATCTATAAAGCAGACATAGAGATCCTGGTTCATATCTAGTCGTCTTTGAGCGAGAACCTTAAAGCGCGAAGAGAGTCTCTCTCGTTCCTAGTCCTCCTTTGAATCCAAAACTGGGTTTCATCTATATCTTCTTCTATTTTTTTGTACAGTCTTCCATGTATTATTTTGAGAAATATTTTAAATGTGTGGCTTATTAAGGATATTGTTCTGGGAGCATTCTGTCGCATGTACTGACTTTGGTAGTGTTACAAACGTGGACAGTAACCAATCTTCAGGCATTACTCCTGTTGTATACACTTTGTTGAACAGATTTAGAAGTATATGCAGTGTTTCTTTATCAATGCATTTAATTAGCTCAGTCGGTATCTGATCTGGGCCTACTGGTTTTGTGGTCTTTGCATTTCTGATTGACTGTTCTAATTCGCATTTTATTATTTTCAGTCCTGTTTGTTCCTGTAGTTCTTCTTGTATCATTCTATTGCCAAAACCATTATTACCATGGAGTTTACCATTATTATCTCTGCAATGAGTATCCCATAGTGTGCTTGCTTTTTGATATTTGTTATTTCTTTTATTTTTTATGCATATTAAAGCTGTCTTATTTTCTGCCATACTCTTCTATTTCTATGCATTAATCTGTTAACCACTTTCCCTTGGCCTTTTTTATCTCTGCTTTAATTTTACTTTATGTTTCTTGATATTTTGGTTCTTGTCTTCTGTTCCTTTCGTAATGCTTTTTGAATATTGCTCCACTTTTCATTGACATCTTCAAATGTTAAGATTTTTTCTCCTACTTCTCTTAGATTTGAGTTGACTTGTTGGATCACTTTATGTATTTCTCTTTTTCTTAATTTTGTATAATCAAACGGTTGTTTGTTTTAAAGGTATTACAATCTTTTGATTTTTACTTGAATTCTAGCTATCAGCGGTATATGGTGTGAATTGACATTTGCTCCGGGGATACTTTTACTGCTTTAATTGTGTTTTTGTATCCATTTTTAAATAATATAAATAGTTTATTTGATTTTTGACTATGCGCTTTTTGTTGTCTGCAGGAGATCTCCAAGTGTATAATCTTCTGTTGGTAGTTGGAACATTGTGTTCTTTATTTCAAAATGTTCATTTTGACAAAAATCCACAAGTTTATCTCCTCTTTCGTTTATCTGTTGGTGAGTATACTTGAATTAAGTTAACTTGTTGTATGTTTGTCTTCAGTTGAACTATTATCACTCTCTCTGAGTAAGGAGTGAAGCTTATAACTGATTTATTAGATTCTATGTCTATTTATTTTCATTCTGGTCATTTCTTGTATTAAATTGTCTAATTTTCCTAGTTGGTACAAGCTTCTTACATTCCATGTTGCAAGTCTTATTGGTCTACATTTGTGTATTCTTAGACCTGGAATTTTATTATCTAAACGAGGATTTTGCTTGTCATCGACCTGTAAGGCTTCGTCTTTTGCATGATCTTTTCCTTTCTTACCGGATCTTGGTTTCCGAATTCCACGATCAATAACGGTTTGACTTTTTTTGCGTATTTGTCATGATAAATGACTAGGGATGTTTTGTTGACATGTTAAAAGAATGCCAGAGTACAGATAGCCTAGAAGAGTACTGGAATGGATCCCTCCTGAAAGAAGAAAGAGAGGACGACCACGGAGAAGTTGGCGCAACGATATTGATAAAGCAATGGCGGTAAGAGACTTAGAAGAGGCAACTGCATATGACAGAAAAAGATGAAAATTGGAGGCGGAGAAGCGGCGACAGCCGTAATAAATCCGTTATTATTATATTATTATATTCTGTTGAACGTTTAATGCAGTGTTTTCACCTTGTCTTCTGCATTCTTCTGCCGTTGACCAATTTATTGGTTCTTTCGCCTTTGGAGCCGATTTCTCAGCTCCAGGACAAAAGTTTGTCCTACTACCTATTGACTCATCCGCTCGAATTCGTTGGTAGGTAATCAGGGGATTGCTTATAACGGCAATCTCTCGCTCCCTATTTGCGTTAGACATCAACATTGATGTTGCCCACCTTCTACCACGTGGAGGTGCAGATTCTGATTTTTCCTCTATCGAGATTAAGACCTTTCTGCATTTCCTAATGTCTCCAAAGCTTTAGAAAGTCCTAGACTAAGAAATTAGTCAGAATCAAAATCACTGTAATCTTTTTCAGTTTTGGAACTAGAATCTCCACCTAACTTTATAAAAAGATTATTATCTTCGTTAATAAAAAGTTTTGCTTCCAAGTTTTTTTTCCCACTTTTTGCGTCATCAAAGCATTTTTTCAATCTGCAGCACTAAATTCGTCAAAAAAAAATTTGCACAATTTCGAATTATTTCTGTAATGCCCAAACTAATTCAACTAGATTTAAATCTGGATATTAGGAAGGTACTTGTAAGACACTGTGGCTATGTTGGGTTAAAATTGCATATATCTCGAACGTTTTACATTTTGGCTCACATAGTTTAAGAATTTTGTACAAATCAGGTTTTATCATATTGGTGCCAAAATAAGTATTTATAGACCTTAACCATTCTATCATACATAATGTATTTTCTACTGTCAGAATTCGGTGCTTTATCTTTTTGAACAATGTGATAAGGCGCATTGTCAATAACCATGATCGACTTCGGAGATAGGTTAGGAATTAATTTTTCTTCCAGCAATGTTTTGTAATTCGTAAAATTCATTTCGTGATGATAGTCTTAAAAATTAATTGAGCGGTGGGAATAAAGCCTGTCTCGTTGACAGCATGAACAATAATTAAATGTTGGTTAATGGTTTCGAAATGGGCCTCATTGGAATGGTCGTTCCAACAAGTAGCAATTGTAGGCGAAACATGAATATAAGTTTTGATCATATTATACAATCGTTTTATTTGGCTCTGTACGATGTCGTGACACGTAAGAAAGCTAATCATTTTCGTCTTACTCCAGCAGAATCACATCGATTTTATTACTTTTCAATGAGAATCTTAGCCTCCTGTATATCCAGTTTCTTCAAATTTTCTTAAAATATTCGGCACTGTAGGCACCATTTTATCAGTGGTATAAGTATTTAAAATAATTCTACCTAGCAAACTTTTCTCTCTGTTGTCTAAATCGGTTTTAGGCTCTGTCCTATTTTTCATTTTAATTGACAATTTAAATAAGAACTTGCATTACACTCTATATCCCTTTGCTTCCTGATAATTCTTTAAATACTTTGTTCTAAAACACCTGTTACAGCTATCACTCTTTTGTACAACAGATCTAAATAAAACGTTCAGTACCTCAGACGTTTTCTCTTCCTCCATATATTTAAACACATTACAACCTGCTTCACATGTTTGATTTTTAATTTACTTTTTAACTATATCAATAACTGAGTACGGACCTGAGTATCAATGTTTACCACTAAGATATTTTAAACAGACTATTTTCTCAAAATACAGTGAGAATCTACGGCACATTTTGAGGGAGGGGTTTGCCACCGGCATTATTCATTATATTGGTTTAAATCTCTTCTCTAATTTGCTCCTTAAATCTAGAAAAGGAAATGCCAAAAAATTTTAAAACTGTTACCATTCGCAATTTTAACTGTTCTTTTAATAGGCGTTTGTAATGCATAATTAGTAATGCGAAGATTGAATCTTGGGTTTCTAGTGAAAATATTCAATGAAATTGTGTCAAGTAGTTCAGGACCATTTATCTGGCTAATAAAAAGTTTATTATTCAGCCCTATTCTGTAACTACAAATCGAATAGAAATGAGTCAAATCGAATAGAGGTCATTAAGTCGGATCGGAATTGTAGGAATCGGTATTCTGTAACTTATCTCGACCTCTACTATCTGAATGTTGTGTAGAAATTGATTTCGAGTAGACAAGCTCTGTCGAGATCAAATTTCGACATCGAAATTGGTCTTGACGTTTGTTTTGACATTTATTTGTTGACTTTTTTAGTCTGACATTTTTTAGTCTGTGGTGTTATTTATTTAGATAAAGTTTACTAAATAATTTAACTGCTCAGCAGATGTCTTTTTCTTTGGTGTTCCGCTTGGCATTTTGTATTCTTATAGCGAACTTTTTAAACTTAACCAAAACAAATCAAAACTACTTGACGACAAGCTTGAAATATAATCTTCTTTTTTGATACATTTTTCGCGCGCACTAACCTTTTTAGTAAAATAACGTCACAGAACACTTATTTCTCTTTTTAGTGCGGGGTTGCCACCAACTTCTGAGCGCGTCAAGTAGAAGTTCACGTTTTCGATTTACACCGATTACGATGTGAGTTACAGAATGCCAATCCAAACACAAAAACGACGCGATAGATATCCAACATTCCGATTTCAGGTAATTACGATTCGACTTGGTCATTTCTATTCGATTTGCTAAAAGTTACAGAATAGATCTGATTATAATAAATACGTACATGCTTTGGGAAATCATGATGTGAAGCATTTAGAGGAATAACCTAATTAACTTTTTCTGAATTCTTTTACGGGCAAGTCAACTGTTCATGCAGTAAGGAAACCACTCTATCGATCGAGGTCACAATAAACAACATTTATTTATTTCCTTGCTACTTCCTTGTAAGCTCTCCTAACCTTACTTTCATGTTGTTGAGCAGTAGGACTATTTAGTAAAATAAAGTTAATTTGAAAATAAATAGATCTTATTCTGAATGTAACTATTCAAATTGATACTGCTACGCCGTTACAATAACGGGGGATCAGAATATTATATTGTTTTAATGTTCCCAACCAAGCCATTATACTTCTCTTACTTTAAGAACACTTAATAAAATTCTTATCCACTTTTATCCGTTAAAAAGTAACTTTGTTTTGCTGCTTGCCTTTACCCTCCCTCTACTCTTTTTTAATATTTTTCGCGCAAAAAATCATAGTTTTCTTAAGATACCAGTCCTTTTCTCTAGGAGCTTTAATTTAATTAAATTATCCACATTTTTGATCTCCTCAGCTCATCTAACATACTTTTCTTTGTTTCGTCAAGTCTTGAGGTCCTGTTTTGTAAGTACAAAACATATGACTTTTTTTCCTCATTTATTATTAATTTTTAATTTCTACTTCCTAAAGTGTCCTCTCTTCAATGGAAGATGGTTACTATAATTTCAAACTTTTTTTCTCTGCCTTCATCTACTCGTACTACATAGCTGTTTACAATTTAGGACTGTCCATTATCGGATGTTTCCTAAACACCATAGTCTTTTCCTTCCTAGTTCTCTATTTTTCTCGACCTTTACTTTTACTAATAGTTGAGCATATTAGTACTTACTTATTATTCCCCGGTATGTCCTAAATTAGGCCTAATTTTAGTAAAAACCCGAAATAAGATTTTCAGAAACTATAAGGAAATAAATTTATTTGCACTGAAATTTGGCGATATTGCTATACTAGCGATCATAAAATCCGGGCCACCTTGAAAATTTCAAGTTTCTGGAATATTTTTGCCTCTGGTGCAGTAATAACCTTTTTTTTAGGCTAACGTATTTTTTATTTGTCATCAATGTTTGCTTTGAAAGAAAAAAAAACGGTTTTTTATTGTTTTTGTTGAAAAAGCAGAAAACAAACCAAATTGTTGATAAAACAGCATACGAAAAAAATGGAAAATACAGAACGTGGTAAAATGTCAGTGAAATTTCAATGACTAATATCGTGTATTGCCTCTACTTGCTCTAATGACCAATTGCAGACGACGGGGCATACTCTCAATTTTTCTCCGGATTACATGTTGCAGTATGTTATTCCACTCTCTCACTAACAGATCCTTAAGCTCCTGTCCGTTGTTAGGAGGAGATGTTAGGGGTTGAATACGTTTTTTTAAATCGTCCCAGATATGTTCGATGGGATTCAGGTCCGGAGACCTAGCTGGCCAGGGTAACCTAGTAATTCCAACTTCGTCCAAGTATTGCATACTGATCGTGGCAACGTGCGTTCGCGCGTTGTTCTGCATAAAAACGACGTTTTCCAAGCCTTGCCATGGTATGCATAACATGTTCTTCCAGAATCTCCGTAATGTCCCTTCGTGCAGTTAAGGACCCATTTTTGATGAAGGGTAATTCTGTGCGAAAGTCGGAAGATACACCTCCCCAAGCCATGACCGAGCCTTCACCAAATGGCATTCTTGGTGCAATGCAAGCTTGTGAAAATCATTCACCGGTTCTCCTCCAAACTCTTACACGTCCATTGGATCCAGTTAGGCAGAAACGGTATTCATCTGAGAATAACTCTTTGCTCCAATCGTTCCAATGCGCGTATTGTCGAGCAAAATCTAGTCGTGCAACTCGATGCGCCAGGCAAAGTGGCGGTCCTGTAGCCATTACCCGAGAAGATAGTCCAAAAGAACGAAATCTTCTCCTGACTGTTGCAAAACTAACATTGCGATTTCGTACTTCCTGTAGACGATTTCGATGCATAATCGTAGTTGAGGTCCGGTTTCGTAAAGCCTGAAACACTAGAAAACGGTCATCTCGTACCGTGGTCATTCCTCTTCGTCCAGAGCCAGGTCGTCTGGATACCAAACTCCTCTCCTGAAAGCGCTGAAGCACTCGTTGAACCGTAGAAAGGCTTACGCCAACAGTTCTTGCGACTTGCCGTTGAGTGTGACCGTCTTTCACAGCGCAACAATTTGTGCCGTTTCATCAACAGTCAAGGGTATTTTTGGCAAAAATAAACAATAATAAACACTAATAATGACACTAATGAACACTAATGGTGGCAATAATAAACGTTTGTTCGTTGTGTTTGAACAGAAAGTCGAAGCACAAATGTGCGCTTTCCCGCGAAATCGGCACTATTGAAATTCTTTGTTGCAAAGGAAACCGCTAAGCCGACAACAATTTCCAGAAACATGCATTAGTTTGTATTTTTGTTATTATTATTTACGATAAAGCTTTTTAAAAAAATAAATATCGGTGATTTTCAAGGTGACCCGGATTTTATGATCGCGAGTGTATTTGGTCTAGCTATCATCTCTCTCAGTTAATTATCTAGTTATTACGACGTGTGTTGTTTGAAGCTTAACAGGTGCATCGAGTTCTAAGAGTTTTTAAAGAATTTGTTAAGGAAGGCTATTCACGAGGTGAGTTATCTTGGCGAATAGTATTATGTATTTGAGTATATTGGTGTGTTATGGCGATTTAGCGAAGTACACATTACATTATCAGTGGTTTTAATAGTAAGGTTATGCATTTTTGGCGGTAAATTTGAATGGTTAAGCACTATATCTTAAATATATGTCCGTGTTATAATGATTGGCCTACCCGCCAATTCCTGTACCTATTTCAAATTAACATATTTATTATAATTTAGGCTTTTTTTAGCCTAGTTTGGTCCAAGATAAGATATTTCAAGCATTTTTTCTTATTTGTTTAGGCAATAGCCAGTGGTCGGCTGACTGCCAATCACTAAACCACAGGGTGGCCAATAACTGTAATGTGTAATAAGAATATATTTTTTGTCCGGATTCGTATTTATAAAATTACAATTATTTTAGTTGTTATAAAATTAGTGCTAATATGGGCATATTGAATTATATTTGAAACGGCTAACATTAGTACTATTAAATGATTTTTATTTTTATAATAAAAAATGCCAAATATCCGGAAAGATAAAACGTATCACAAACAATATACAGAATAAGATATTCAGTCCGATTTTCAGCCGTAGAAAATGACATGAGCCAACAAAAAGCCGCTGAACTATTTAATGTGCCAAGAGCAAGACTGCAGTTAAGAGCAAGCGAAAAATTTAATGAAAAAATTACACTTTGTCCCAATCCTATTCTTTGTTTGGAGGAAAATAATTGTTTAAAGCATTGGATTATAACATGCCAAGACAAAGGTTTTCCAGTAAGACTGGAAGACATACAAGACTCGGTTAAAGGTTTTCTTGGCGCAAATCCACGTGCCAATCCTTTTACTGACAATCGGCCCGCAAGAGGTTGGTATAGATCCTTTTTCAAGCGACACCCTGATTTAAGTGAGAGAACTCGAGAAGCGGTAATTCCAGAAGGTTGCAATAAAATCATATGCAACATACAAGATATTCCTGTTATTATAGAAGAAAATCTACTTTCGAATTTTCGAGTTCAACTTCCAGAAAACGGTGACATTACATATATTGTAAAAGATGTTACAGAAGAAACAATGACTTTAGATATTTTATCGACATCCAGTAATCTGCCTTTAGTTAATTAAGACAACTGATTATCGAAAGAAATTTACACCTCAATCGACAAATTCTTTTTTTGCACAAAAACCCCAGAAAGAAACGGCAAAAAGCAATTAGAAAGGTTGCCTTTTCTGCTCACTTCTTCAGATTGTAAAATGCAAAGAGGCGTAAAATTGAAGAAAAAGCTAAACAAGAAAAAATAATATCAAAACGAAAACAAAAGCGAATTGACGCAAAAGCAAATTAAGTTCAAAAAGCAAGGAAACCAAGATGAAAGTAATAAAAATAATTGCCACAAGAGTCAATTTCGGGAGCAAAAAATGTCAAACTGTTGTGGCGAATAAAGAAAATGTTATAGTAAATACAGATGACATTGCAGATACAAATATTTTGAAATCAGACACACTTATTAATCATACAATTAAAAGCACTACTTTAAAAAGTGTAGTTAGAGTACACATACCAGAAGTGATTAACCTCAAAGAAAAACAAGAATTGTCACGGACCCAATTTCCTGATTCTGTATTGGAAAACGGTAATATGTAATAATTGATCTCATATTTTTTTATGTCTGCAACAACATGAATTCATTAAGTTTGAAGAATAATTCAAAAGCAAATGTACAAATTTGAAAACCAGTAAAGAAAAACATGTTGGTGAGTCGGCTAAAAGAAAGTTATTTTTTGAAACTGAGGGATATCCAGAAAATAAAAAAATACAAATTCTCTCAGATATAACGGTAAAAGAATCAAACGACACCAACCTACCTATAAATAACCTTTTGTATACAGGATTGTGTTATTCTTGTTTCTATAATATACCCAAATCAAAAGTTGGAACAAAATGTCTATTTTTTGTTAGAGGCTACCATATTGGTACTTGTGCAAAGAAACGACAAGAAATTAAAAACGTTTTGTGTCTTATCTGCACAAACAAAAAAAGGAAATTTGTAATTTTGTGAATGGCCAATGACTGTAATTCTATATGCCAATAACTATGTTTGTATGGATAATAACTTGTGAAGTAATAACGTATGAAGGAAGTAAAAAAACTGGAAAATCTTTGGAGACTTCTGCAGAAGAATTAAAAATGTTTATTGCATGCTGCTTGCCTATTAGTATTTATAATTTACCATAAATCCAAATGTTTTGGCAAATGGATACCAGGGTACCAATAGTTTCAGATAACATGTCAAGAAATCGTTTTTTGTCATTCGAACGTGACTCAAAATTGTTGACGATGATTCTGTAACGAAGGAAGCTAAAGACAATGATAGATTCTGGAAAGCAAAAACCATTGTTGGATCAAATTTAAAGAGCTTGTCTGAATAATGAAAGAACTGAAAAAGTGTTAATCGATGAGCAAATGATTCCCTTTCATAAAAAAGTATTAATGAGACAGTTTGTGCGAGGAAAAACTAACCCTGTAGGATTGAAGAATTTTGTCGTGACTACTATGGGGGAATTCCACTTGATTTTCACATGTATAAAGGTAAGGACAGATTTATTGAATCCAGCTTGGTATTTACACCAGAACGGCTGGATATAGGGGATACTAGAGAATACTCTGCCAGTAGGAGTATCTACTTTTGTTGACAGATATTTTACGTCAAAAATATTGATTGATGCATTACATTCACGGAAACTTTATGTAAGAGGAACACTAATAAAAAATAAAATACCAAAAACTGATGTGACATTTAAGACAGATAAAGATCTAAAAAAATTAGGAATAGGCTCCCACGATATGCTCGTTTACAAATACAACAAAATAGCTGTTACAAAATGGTTTAATTCCAAACCAATCTACATGGCTTCATTAGCATTTGGAGCTGAACCCTTGAGATTGTGTAGGCGCTGGTCGGTAAAAGATAAAAAATACATAGAAATGAATCGTCCAGCAGTGATTAAGCACTACAATGAAAGCATGGGTGGGGTAGATTTGCTGGATAGGATTATGTCAAAGTACTTGAGTACTATGAGTAGTAGAACAAATAAATGGACAATACGATGTATACGCCTTTGTTTATTTTTTTGCTGCAGCTAGTTGGCTTCAATACAAGAACGATTGTTTAGCTGCAGAAACTCCCAAAAAACATATTTAAGATTAACTGTCATTTAAGTTTTCGCTTGCTAGGTCGCTCTTGTACTCCAAGAACAGAAGTGAACCCACATCCGACGAAAGTGACGAAGAAAATGAAAATGTAACCCGAAAAAAAAAGAAAGACTGCACCAATCCGTGATAAACGCTTACGGTCAAAGGAAGGTAACCACCTTCCAAAATTCGTTAATGAAAGCCAAAAATCAAGATCAAAATGCAGGTATCCTGGATGCCACAACCTGACGTTTGTCAAATGTACCCAAGGTTTTTTTATGTTGTAGTGTCAATAGAAATTGTTTTACTAAATTTCATCAATAAAAATAATAAGTGAATATTAATTTTTGTATCGTTAGTCGAGACCCAAAGTATCACTAGTAGTACTACAATTTTTGTAAAAACCAAAAGGTTTTTTTTTATTTCTTGTTTTTATGATTATTAAAACTCTCTAAATTAATACCATTTGAATTTCTCAACTTTAAATTTACAAAAATCTTCATTTTTAAAAATCTAGCTTCATCAGCAAAATCTGTCTATTTATCTAGCAAAGTACATATTATGTATAGTAACATCTAGTTTATTACTTACCTAAAGCCTTTGTTTCGCCATTTCTAAAGCAAGCTTCTGCTGCCCTTCGTCTAGCTTGATCTGATAAAATTATGGCCCTCTCCATATCTGTCGCCATAATCGCCTTTACTTCCTTGAGTAAGCAATCAAATATTGCTCGATTGGTTTGCATATATAGCGTTCCTCGTTCGTCAGGAAAGTAAGTTTTGCCGGTCCATACCTTATTTTGTGTCAGATGCCTCGCAATTCGTAGTTGTTTTTCTGCATTTTGAAACTCTTTCACATTGTCCATTAAAAATCTAGCATAGGCGTATCTACTTAGAGCTTCATATTTATGTCCTATGATCTTGGAATATTCAGAAGAAACACGTATTGACTGCAGTAGAAGTTGCTCTCCCAACCACCACCAATCAGAGTTGCCAAAACCAAACGAGACAGCAAGGTTCAGAAATTCTTGACATTCTTCGGAGTACAACCCCTCGAAATGAAACGTTTCAGCAGCTTTCAACGATTGTGATATAGTAGTAAGTTCGTCTTTTGCAAACTTTAGTTGAGGTAATATAAAAATATTACTTCCCGGTCCGGAGGATTTTCTCATATTTTCCTGATAGTCAATCAATTCTTTGACATACGAAGAAGCACTCAAAAAACCACTGTCTTGTAAATTTATAATAAGAGCCTCATGGAATGGTAATCTAAATTCACGTATTTCCGACATGGTATACTGCGGTAAAGTATCTCTCATATGCTGTATTACTGCAACGGTGTCTCTTCTTTGTAAACGTTCCCTTTTTATATTATCTGTAAGCTGTAAATCTTTTTGAAGATATTTTTTGTCGATCACTAAATATTTGGACATTATCCTTTCTCTTTTTGCCGGTGCAGTAGGTACTTCTTTAGAGCTTTCTGTTTTTTCCGGACTCTTCCCTTTATTTCGAAACATATTTTCTGATTTGATAAAGTCTTCAATATTGAAGCTCATAATATATTAAAAATAAATGTAATACAAAACTTAAACTAATACTTTTCAACAAAAATGTGACACATGATTTTAGATTTTTTGCATAGATGTTTTGTTTATGTCAAAATATTTCTTCTTTTTTTCAATATTGACGTGCATACCAGTGCATTTGCCAGCACATTTCGTTGTATTGCTTTAGTTTTGCTCACAATAATATGCAATATATTTTTTTATTATTTAAATTAATGTGTCTCGGCTGCAATGACCATTGACACAAACAATATTGTGTACAATAATTACAATAAGCACATGTTACTAATTGCTACAGTTAATCTATAAGCTTGGAACCTATAACTAAATAATACAACAGTTTTATCACTAAATTATAAGTTAAAGGTAGAGTACATGGAAAACAAGGAGTCACATTCTATTGAATAACTTTGTGTCTTTCAAGAAACCAATTAGGTTAAAGACTTGATCGGGTGAGTTTAAAACGTCTTTGATATTTGACTTAAGTTTATGTTGCACTCTGTGTTTTGCGTACCGGGGACACTCGATCAGGATGTGTTTTACAGTTAATACACTTGAACAGGTTTGGCAATTGGGCTTCGGCTCGAACTTCATTAGGTATTCATGTGTGAATCGGGTATGTCCTACTTTAGGTCATTACGGATTTGAATATGTTGGCCTTTGGAGGATTGACTGTTTACACAAGGAGCTTGCTTGGCTACTTGGTCTGTTTTTTCATTACCAGGGATGCCGATATGGGATAGTAGCCAGATGATCGTGACATTTACACCTTGAAAAGAGAGTGCACTGTAAGTTCTATGAATTTTTTAAACTAAGGGACGCTGAGAGTACCGACTTTTTATCGAGTGTAGTGACGACAGGAAGTTTGTGCATATTGCTTAGTGTTTATCATCTGTTTTTGGTTCTTTAAAAGCTTCTAGTATCGCATAAAGTTCTCCAGTTTATACGCTGCATAAATTCGGTAAAAAAGATGATTTTTTTATTTTATTATATGTGGTAATGGCACATCTAACGCCTGCTTCGCTTTTGGAGGCATCTGTATACAGAATTTTTTGGAATTGGTTCTTGCTTATGATTTCTTCGAAGTGTTGCCTTATGAGAAGGCTTAAGATTTCATGTTTACTGTATTCTAATAGAAAAGTGATTGAATGTGGGATTGGTCTATTCCAAGGCGGAGTATCCGGGATTGGGAAGAGATGTGTTTGAGTAGGGTTGGTGGTTTTTAGAGTTAATTTCTGGATGTCTATTATTGATTGGATCCTTTGCGGGATCTCCGGAAGTGATGTTGAAGTAATTAAATGGTAGACTGGATTAGATGGGTTTGTGGATACGGAAGCAAAGTAAGATTGAAGAAGATACTCTCGTCGAATCCAGAGAGGCGGTACATTAGCCTCGTAGTAAAGGCTGTCTATAGGACTAGATTTGAAAGCGCCTAAGCAAAGACGAATAGAAGTATTATCCACAGAGTTTAGTAGTTTTAAGTCAGATTTTGATGCAGACATGTATATGAAGCTGCCGCAGTCCAGTTTTGAGCAGATTAAAGCTCTATATATATATATATATATATATATATATATATATATATATATATATATATATATATATATATATATATATATATATATATATATATAACTGTTTTGGATTTCTTTTTTCTTATTCTTATATATATATATATATATATATATATATATATTGTTATGATATGTAAAATCGAGAAAAATATTGGGTTGATTAAAATATTTCAAAGTTCAAAAAACATTAAAATAATTCAGATAAGTAGGATAATAACCAACAAACATTTCGAAGAAGGAAAGTTATTAAATTCTTGGATTACCTGTACTAAACAAAATGTAAGCTATGCATAAATTATTTCTTTGTTATACTTGAGTGACCCGCATAATTTTAAGTGAAATCCAAAGACAATTGAACCGGGTTTTCCAAATACATTAATGCAGTGATTAGAGACAAATAGAAGAGATTTTAGAAAGAGGTTTTTGTTAGTTTTTAAGAATTATAGAAAGATATTATTTGTAAATAAGTTTTAGGAAATTTTATAATTATAGGTAAAAATTTGTTTGTTATCGAAATGAAAAAATGGGGGAATTGTGACGAGTTTTGATTGGCGGAGATTGAAAAAGGTGGGATAGGTATGTAGGAATGAAAGTTTAGCTAGATTTAGGAGAGAGAAAAGATAATCAGTTGGTTTTCCAAGTCTGTAAGACGAACAGTGATTGTTCTCTGGCGGTTCCCGAGAAGTAGCAAGCAGTAGTGTTGAATGTTAGTGAGTTTTTGTGGCGTTAGTGTATCTGACAGAAGCTGAAGCAGCAAATATTGTAAGTCATATTTCTCTACTTATATTCCAAGAGTCACTGTTCAGGCCAACGAGAGATTCAGTTTATCGTAAAGAGAAGATATTCCAAGAGTCATTTTTCACTCGGGCCAACGAAAGATTCAGTTTATCGAGAGGAGAAAGGCCATCATAATTTGAATGATTTGTGCTGTTGAAGGAGATCATTAAGGACGATATACTTGAAACAATCTGTTGTAAGATTGCTGATTACATAGGGAGCGGTTGAGAGGAGATAATATAGTCTACAAGGAACAAGGATTTGGACCACTCATCATCAGAGAGAGATATTTTTGTTTTCTGCAGTTTTTTCTTTTATTGATAACACAATTTTTACACTTAATGTAGAAAGGATATAAATATTTTGATTAGGAGAGTTAGAATAGTTTGGGATTTTGAGATTTCAATTAATATTGTTTGTACCATAAATTTTGATTGTTCACGTACGTAGAACAAAATTTTGAGAATCATTATATGAGATTTGTTTATTGAAAACTTTTGAGTGTGAATTATTTCATTATTTTTATTTCAATATATAGTGTTAGATCATATGTGTTTTTTATTATTCCGGTATTCTTTGGACCTTACCTTTCACATGTAATAGCATAGATATTGAAGCACGAATTTAACCCTGAGATAAAAGAATTAAAAATAATTGTGATAGAGTCATAATCATATCATTTAAATAATTTTAATTAATCAAAAAATTAATTAGCTAATTATTGCTTGGCGCACCAAGACTTTAAATATCACAATAATATATATATATATATATATATATATATATATATATATATATATATATATATATATATATATATATATATATATATATATATATATATATAATTCTTTGGTAGGTCTAAATTTGCTTCAGCAACTGTATTAAAGATATAGATAATGGCCAAAGAAATGATCCAAAATAATTTTGGAAGTACGTTAATGATAAGCTATCTAGTCAAAACCTACGTAACTTCTTATTTTATTAAGTAAAATCTGCAACAAATGGTCAAGATATAGCTAATTTATTTATGAACTTCTTTCAAACTGTGTATTCACCAAATAACAACAACCTTTACGTACCTATCCATCCATTAAATAGCAACTTTAGTACAAATATTTTTCCTTCTAAGATAACCATGATAGATATTTTAATGGCATAAATGTGCTGTCCAATAAGCGTACTGTTGGTCGAGATGAAGTACCTATTTTTTTATATAATTGATGGATTCGACCGTTACTTGATGGAAATTCATTGTATGTAACAATAAAACACTGAAAACTTTGTTTTCAAAACTTCCACAAAATTTATTTTAAATTCTTATCACTACAGCTGTTTCGGCTGATTGCCTTTCTCGAGTGATCTGTTTTTGGCATGGGTTTACACTTTATAGTCTCTAATGGAATAGGTTGAGGAGGGGAGAACTGTTTGTCTCAAGCTGGTCATTCAGAATTATATCTGTGTTTTTTAATTTGTTGATTTCCATAGATTCTAACAAATATAGCTTAAGGCCTTTATTTTGAATGTGTAGAATTTTAAATTCGTCATTAAAAGAATAATTATGATCTAAAAGGTAAAGTGCGTATGTAGAATCTGTTTTTCTATTATTAAAAGCCCTTTTATGTTCTGCTATTTGTTTATTAAAATTTCTACCTGTTTGACCAATGTAAGTTTTTTTGCAGTCGCCACATTTAAGTTTGTACACACCACTGTGTAAGTGTTTTTTATGTTGGCTCTTGTTGTTTTTAATATATTTGCCTAGGTTGTTATTTGTTATGAAAGCTGGTGTTATTCCTTTCTTTTTTATGTGTTTGGCTATTTTTGTTGATATTTTGCCTGTATATGTAATCGAGCAGAAGGTACTGGGTTTTTTCTCTGGTGGTGGAAATACTAAGTTCAGGGCTTTCTTGTGTAGTTTTTGATTTAACATGTTATTAATTGTTTGTTCGTTGTATCCATTGTTTACTGCTATTTGCTTAATGATATTTAATTCTGTCTCAAAATTGTATTTTGACATAGGAATTGCTGTTAATCTATGTAACATACTATGATAGGCTGCCAGTTTATGTTGTGTGGGATGGGATGATGAATTGTGAATAGTCGTGTCAGTATGGGTAGGTTTATGAAATATGGCGAAGTCATGTTTGTTTTTAAGTCTGGTAATTTTTAAATCTATACAGCTCCGTCATATAAACTTTCAAAAAAACTGTTAGAGATTATTTTAGAACACACTAAATTTTCACCTAAATTTACCAAAAAAATACAATAGAACTAGTTAATAAAATACAACATTTTCATTCACCTAACAACTCCAGATTAATTTCATTTGACGTAAAAAATCTTTTTCCTAGTATCCCTCCTACAGAAACTTTTATTCTAGTAAAAAACCTTTTAGAACAAAATAATACAAATCCAATCATTACATCTGAAATTTTACATCTTCTTGAAGTTTGCATAAACCAAGACTACTTTGAATTTAATAATGAATTATATATAAATAACAGTGCAGGACTTATAATGGGCAATCCTCTAAGCCCATTGCTATCAGATATTTTTATGGATCATCTAGAGACAAAGATTTCAAAACATCCCATATTCAAACAGTTTTTATATTGGTCGAGATACGTAGACGACGTACTGGTATGTTTCACAGGAACTAACAGGCAAATCGAATAATTTTTATCGTATATTAATTCTCTTCATAGTCATATTGAATTTAGAATAGAAACAGAACAAAATCAATCCATAATTTTTTTAGATTTAAAAATTACCAGACTTAAAAACAAACATGACTTCTCCATATTTCATAAACCTACCCATACTGACACGACTATTTACAATTCATCATCCCATCCCACACAAAATAAACTGGCAGCCTATCATAGTATGTTACATAGATTAACAGCAATTCCTATGTCAAAATACAATTTTGAGACAAAATTAAATATCATTAAGCAAATAGCAGTAAACAATGGATACAACGAACAAACAATTAATAAAATGTTAAATCAAAAACTACACAAGAAAGCCCTGAACTTAGTATTTCCACCACCAGAGAAAAAACCCAGTACCTTCTGCTCGATTACATATACAGGCAAAATATCAACAAAAATAGCCAAATACATAAAAAAGAAAGGAATAACACCAGCTTTCATAACAAATAACAACCTAGGCAAATATATTAAAAACAACAAGAGCCAACATAAAAAACACTTACGCAGTGGTGTGTACAAACTTAAATGTGGCGACTGCCCAAAAACTTACATTGGTCAAAGTCAAACAGGTAGAAATTTTAATAAACGAATAGCAGAACATAAAAAGGCTTTCAATAATAGAAGAACAGATTCTACATACGCACTTCACCTTCTAGATCATAATCATTCTTTTAATGACGAATTTAAAATTCTACACATTCAAAATAAAGGCCTTAAGCTATCTTTGTTAGAATCTATGGAAATCAACAAATTAAAAAACACAGATATAATTCTGAATGACCAGCTTGAGACAAACAGTTCTCCCCTCCTCAACCTATTTCATTAGAGACTATAAAGTGTAAACCCATGCCAAAAACAGATCACTTGAGAAAGGCAATTAGCCGAAACAGCTGACGTGATAAGAATTTAAAATAAATTTTGTGGAAGTTTTGAAAACAAAGTTTTCAGTGTTTTATTGTTACCTATTTTTTTATTAAAAATGTGTGTCGGTACCCTTTTAATGCCATTTGTTATTTTTTTTTTTAACAGATCTCTGGAAAACTCAATGTTTCCTTAGAAAGAAAGTTATGTTGTTTCTATATTTAAAAATGACCAGAAAGGCAATATTAAAAATTATCGTAGCATTTGTATACAATCTGCAATCCTTAAGCTCTTCGACTGTCTTATCGCAAAGCAACTTTCTTGGTTATATAAAGGCTTAATATCTCAATCACAACATGATATTTATAGCAAAAAATTCACTGCAACAAACTTAGTTTGTTATTAATCTAATATACATATTATCTCATATGAAACACCGTAAACAGGTAGATGTAATATTCACAAATTTTTCCAAAGCATTTGATTGTGTAGATCATCAAATACTTTAGAGAAAATTAATTGATATAGTTTGTCATCTGTCTGACAGTATCTCAAAACATCTGGAGTTCCTCAAGGAGGTCACACTTCTCCACTTATTTTTATTATCTTTGTTAACGACATCACTTCCTCTTTCCTAAATAGCAAATGTCTAATGTTGGCAGATGACTTGAAATTTTGGAGAGTTATAGATAGCTTAAAAGATCAAGCTTTACTACAAGATGACTTAGACCGACTAAATAATTGGTGCAACCAGAATAAACTCCAATTAAATGTAAAAAATGTTGTTTTATAAATTTTTCTCGTAAAGTCAATAGAATTGGAACAAGCTATACTATTAAAAATAAGCCACTAAATTATGTTTCTTCTATTTGTGTTTTGGGTGTTAATTTTGATAAGAAACTTACTTTTTGTGATCACATAAACTCTATTTCCATAAAGGCATCTTAACTTCTTGGTTTCGTTTCTGGAAATTGCAAGTATTTCTCCATTAATTCAACAAGATTAGTCTGTTGTTGCTAAGTTAGGACTATTTTGGCATACAGTTCAGTTATTTGGTCACATTGAAACGTTACACAAAGATCCAACAGAAAAGTATCAAAAACAAATTAAGCTAGGGTTAGAAAATTCAAAATCAATAGTAAATCCAATAGAACAGAAATACCTCAGTATCATGAACCCAGAGCCTCCTAAATTATAGTCTTTCATTAAACTACACAAACCGGCTCACCCAATAAGACCTGTAGTGTCTTTTTATACAGCTCCGTCATATAAACTTTCAAAAAAACTGTTAGAGATTATTTTAAATTTTTAAATTAAAAAAATACAATAGAACTATAAAATATAACATTTTCATTTACCTAACAACTCCAGATTAATTTCATTTGACGTAAAAAATCTTTTTCCTAGTATCCCTCCTACAGAAACTTTTATTCTAGTAAAAAACCTTTTAGACCAAAATAATACAAATCCAATCATTACATCTGAAATTTTACATCTTCTTGAAGTTTGCATAAACCAAGACTACTTTGAATTTAATAATGAATTATATACAAATAACAGTGCAGGACTTATATTGGGCAATCCTCTAAGCCCATTGTTATCAGATATTTTTATGGATCATCTAGAGACAAAGATTTCAAAACATCCCATATTCAAACAGTTTTTATATTGGTGGAGATACGTAGACGACGTACTGGTATGTTTCACAGGAACTAACAGGCAACTCGACCAATTTTTATCGTATATTAATTCTCTTCATAGTTATATTGAATTTACAATCAATCCATAAATTTTTTAGATTTAAAAATTACCAGACTTAAAAACAAACATGACTTCTCCATATTTCATAAACCTACCCATACTGACACGACTATTCACAATTCATCATCCCATCCCACACAAAATAAACTGGGAGCCTATCATAGTATGTTACATAGATTAACAGCAATTCCTATGTCAAAATACAATTTTGAGACAGAATTAAATATCATTAAGCAAATAGCAGTAAACAATGGATACAACGAACAAACAATTAATAAAATGTTAAATCAAAAACTAGACAAGAAAGCCCTGAACTTAGTATTTCCACCACCAGACAAAAAACCCAGTACCTTCTGCTCGATTACATATACAGGCAAAATATCAACAAAAATAGCCAAACACATAAAAAAGAAAGGAATAACACCAGCTTTCATAACAAATAACAACCTAGGCAAATATATTAAAAACAACAAGAGCCAACATAAAAAACACTTACACAGTGGTGTGTACAAACTTAAATGTGGCGACTGCCCAAAAACTTACATTGGTCAAACAGGTAGAAATTTTAATAAACGAATAGCAGAACATAAAAGGGCTTTCAATAATAGAAAAACAGATTCTACATACGCACTTCACCTTCTAGATCGTAATCATTCTTTTAATGACGAATTTAAAATTCTACACATTCAAAATAAAGGCCTTAAGCTATCTTTGTTAGAATCTATGGAAATCAACAAATTAAAAAACACAGATATAATTCTGAATGACCAGCTTGAGACAAACAGTTCTCCCCTCCTCAACCTATTTCATTAGAGACTATAAAGTGTAAACCCATGCCAAAAACAGATCACTTGAGAAAGGCAATTAGCCGAAACAGCTGTAGTGATAAGAATTTAAAATAAATTTTGTGGAAGTTTTGAAAACAAAGTTTTCAGTGTTTTATTGTTACCTATTTTTTTATTAAAAATGTGTGTCGGTACCCTTTTAATGCCATTTGTTATTTTTTTTAACAGATCTCTGGAAAACTCAATGTTTCCTTGGAAAGAAAGTTATGTTGTTTCTATATTTAAAAATGGCCAGAAAGGCAATATTAAAAATTATCGTAGCATTTGTATACAATCTGCAATCCTTAAGCTCTTCGACTGTCTTATCGCAAAGCAACTTTCTTGGTTATATAAAGGCTTAATATCTCAATCACAACATGATATTCATAGCAAAAAATTCACTGCAACAAACTTAGTTTGTTATTAATCTAATATACATATTATCTCATATGAAACACCGTAAACAGGTAGATGTAATATTCACAAATTTTTCCAAAGCATTTGATTGTGTAGATCATCAAATACTTTAGAGAAAATTAATTAATATAGTTTGTCATCTGTCTGACAGTATCTCAAAACATCTGGAGTTCCTCAAGGAGGTCACACTTCTCCACTTCTTTTTATTATCTTTGTTAACGACATCACTTCCTGTTTCCTAAATAGCAAATGTCTAATGTTGGCAGATGACTTGAAATTTTGGAGAGTTATAGATAGCTTAAAAGATCAAGCTTTACTACAAGATGACTTAGACCGACTAAAGAATTGGTGCAACCAGAATAAACTCTAATTAAATGTAAAAAATGTTGTTTTATAAATTTTTCTCGTAAAGTCAATAGAATTGGAACAAGCTATACTATTAAAAATCAGCCACTAAATTATGTTTCTTCTATTTGTGTTTTGGGTGTTAATTTCGTTAAGAAACTTACTTTTTGTGATCACATAAACTCTATTTCCATAAAGGCATCTTAACTTCGTGGTTTCGTTTCTGGAAATTGCAAGTATTTCTCCATTAATTCAACAAGATTAGTCTGTTGTTGCTAAGTTAGGACTATTTTGGCATACAGTTCAGTTATTTGGTCACCTTATTTTCAGAACAATATTGATACCATAGAAAGAATTCAGCATATGAGATATTGTTCTTACCATGTCCACACTACTATTAAAAATTATGAACACTCACTCAAGAACCGTCATGATTTCAGGAGCTATATTTATATACACTGTGTGTCAGCCAAATGGAATAAATTAGCTTATAAATAAATTAGGGAGTATTCGAAAAAACGGTCAAACACGTCGATTAGTATTTATGGTTGCGAATTTTTTTCCATAAAAACTTTTTATACGGGGTGTATCAGATAACGGTAGCCAATACCAACTTGCTTATTTTAAATAGAACACCGTGTATATTAATTAATTTATAGATTTCTCAGATCATTTTAGACACTTTTTGAATACAATGTCCTATACCCATCTTTGACTGTTTCGGAAATATTAAGTAAAATGCAAAAATTCACATTTAGAAAAGAAAATTATTTATTTGTCGAAAGTCGCTACCACTGTCTTCTCATTGGTAAAATAGAGAAGCAATTCCACAAGCTGGGCCATGTTAGGAAGGTATAAAAAGAAGCTGCCAATGCAATAAGTGAGGATACCAAATTGGCTGTTATGCTTGAGTTTGAGGAACACCCACATACATCTGTTCGAAAAGCAGCCCCAGTACTCAATATTAGCTATTCATCGGTTATTCGAATATTACAAGAAAACAAAATGCATCGCTATAAAATTATACACACGCAGGAGCTCATGGAACATGATTTTGACAGGAAAACGTATTTTTGTGAACAAATGATGGCAATGTTAGACAGCAATGTGATCCAGTTAGAACATGTTTTGTTTTTTGATGAGTGCACCTCTACTCTTTACGGTCATGCTAATCGGCAAAATTGCCCCTATTGGTCTGGGGAAAATCCTAACTGGATAAGAGAAGTCAATACTCAATACTCTGAGAAGGTTAACATGTGGGCAGGAATTATTGAAAATCAGACCATAGGTCTCGTTTTCATAGTTGGCAATTTAAATGGCGACGATTATTTAGCATTGCTCCAAAATAATGTAGTGCCAACGTTGGCCAACTTGTATCCTGATCCAGGAAACCCACAAGTGCTAGCGAATATGATATGGTTTCAACAAGATGGAGTACCATCCCACTACCAAATCCATGTCCAGCAGTACCTCAACCAAATATTTCCAAATCGGTGGATAGAGAGGCAAGGATCGATGGAATGGCCACCACGATCCCTCGATTTGACGCCATTTGACTTTTTCTTATGGGGATATGTGAAAAGTATTGTATACAAAACTAAACTCACTGACTTTGCTGACTTACGAAGACGAATAACGCTTGAGATTAGATTGATCACATCTGAGATGTTGAGTAGCGTTAGAAGAAATCTCTATTTACGGTTAGGGTGTTGCCAAGACGTTCGTGGGGAGTATTTTGAACATTTCCTATATTGACATTATTGTTTAGATTTGTATTAGTTAGAAGTTTTTGAATATGTTGTAACGACTTTCGGCAAATAGATAATTTTCTTTTCAAAATGTGAATTTTTGCATTTTGCTTAATATTTCCGAAACAGTCAAAGATAGGTATAGAACATTGTATTTAAAAAATGTTTAAATGATCTGATCAATCTAAAAATTAATTAATATACAGGGTGTTCTATTTAAAATAAGCAAGTTGGTACTGACCACCGTTATCTGATACACGCCGTATAAAAAGTTTTTATAGAAAAAATGTGCAACTATAAATACTAATCGACGTGTTCGACCGTTTTTTGGAATACTTCCTCATTTATTTATTAGCTAATTTATTTCATTTAGCTGACACACAGTGTATAAGATCATACATGGATTTATTGATTGTCCAGACCTGTTAAGCCAGATTAACTTTAATGTTCCCCATCAAGCACTACGTTACCACAATGTTTTCAATATTACTTTTCACACAACATCCTATGGTATTCACAACCCATTGAATAGATATTAAGTGTTCTCGATTTTGATATTTTCAATATAACCTTAACTCAGTTCAAAAGATCTCGTGCTTTGTGCTTAAGTATTATGCTTTAGGTTTATTAGGTTAGGTTTGATTAGTCCAGTCCTATACAGAGTCAATCCTTGATAAATGTTTCGATTGAAAAACTGCCTGGATATTTGATAAAAAACTGACATTAGATATTTTGTAAAAATTGCATTGTGTATTTGATATAAAAATAATTATAAAATAATGTATACATATTTTACATCTAATCTTAATCTTCAGGTATTTGCCTGTATGAATTTTCTGGAATTACCTCTTGTGTAAAAACATCCTGAACCGATTGTTCGGGAGTTTTATTATGAGTCACGTTAATATCTGAAAGATCTTCCGAGGAACTTATATCTGAATTTTCTTTCGAGGAAGAAACTTTTTTAAATAAATTTCTTGACAAGGTATGTAACTTAGCATCAAGTATATCAGCACGACTTTCTTGAACTTTTCTGACACTTTCCAGTATAATACTGTCACAAGAAGTATAAGGTATTACATGTTCCTTGCTGCTCCAAAAGTCGCTTCTGTCATTTTTCCATGCTAGAATAGCGGCTAAATTCCGTTTGCCAATAATACCTGGCTTACCTGCTTTTAGCAATACGTCAACATATTTCGGAAATAACTGCAGACCACCGGAAATTGCTCTCATGTCTCTTGCCTCATTAGTTTCTTTTGGCTGGTCTTTGCAAGTTTGAAATATTTTGACTGATTCGTCCAACAGAGGTGTAGCTTTTTCTGGATCACCGATTAACAAGTAGTATTCTCCAAGATTTTTATAAGCTTGACCTAGATAAAAGGGAAGATCGTTCTCTTCGGCATGATCTTTTAATTCCATCAAAATTTTAAGAGAAGAGTTAGCACAATTATCCATTAAATATGCTTTTGCTAGATGGATTTTGATCTTGCATATTCCTTCGATTGTACCCCAACGTTCCTGTATATTTAAGGCTCGTAAAAATGAATTTATTGCAGTTTTTGCACGTCTAGTTTCGAGTTCGCAAATTCCTTTTAATACTGAAACAAAAATAATGTTATATTTAGTACTCTTCTGTTAAATTACAACAGTTTATAAAATTATAAAAATGTAAGATTTTGTAAATGTAGTTAAAACATTAGTTTTAAAGATGGAAAAAGTGTAAAAGAGGGAAAGCCACTGTAACTACTTACGTACATTTTACTAATTGGTCTGCATCAGGACGATAAAGTTAAGTAAGAAAAGGTAAATTTAACTTAGAAAAGCATATCTACAGGAGCAATGATCTACAAAGATCTATAGATATATACAGTACGTTAAGTTTCAAATCAGATATACACCTTGTAAATGGCAACACTGCGCGTCATCGACTTTCTATTATCCTCCGTTGACCTGTCGCCAATAATTTGTCATTATACCGTGGTTGTTTAAAGCAATAACAGCGTAGATTTTTAATTTATTTTGTAAACATGTCTGTTTATACGTCCGCAGAAAAGGTTCAAATAAGAAAATGGTTTTATGGTGGTAATTCTGGACAAGAGTGTGTAGATTTATTTTCTGTATTTCTTGAGGAGAGACCAATTCCTGTGTACAGTCAATTCATAATATTAATAAGAATTTTGAGAGTTGTCATTGCCTCAAAAATTGTAGTAAATGTCACGCTCAAGAAGTTTCACCAGAAAAAATTGATGAAAGAGAATACATAAACTTATGCAACATACTTATGCTGGATACATAAACTTATGCAACAATCGAGGTAGATTCAACACGTTCAAGTAGAAGCGTTGCTAGATGTTAGCAATGTTATTGTAACGAAAGTATGTAAAAGGCACGGTTACAAGAATTTTAAATAGTCGAAAACGCAGTAGCTTTATCTAGACGACTACTTTCAAAGAATGGAGTCTTGTGAAACTCAAATAACAAAAGCTAATGATGAAATAAATTTTATTAAAAACATTTTATTTACTGGTGAATCTTCTGCTTCGTTAGTAGGGAGACACAATCCTTCCATTACGAGGTATTAGAAACGGGGATCACAATAGGTCCATTTTTTATTGAGGGCAACTTGAATAGGAGAGTATACCTTGATTTATTACAGAATCATGTCCTTCCCGCTATTCTCAATCTTCCTGATGTTAATTTGGAGAATGTTTGGTTTTATTAAGAAGGCTGTTCAGTTGACAACACTCGAATAATTAGGGAATACTTAAACAATAATTTTCCGAATCGAGTTATCAGTGGAACAGGCAAAATTTAGTGGCCTGTGCGATCTCCAGATCTAACGCCCATGGACTTTTTTTTGGGGCATTTAAAAAGCATTATCTACCATCATCCGGAAAGTAAATGGCCGACCAATCAATAATATACAGTTTGCCGACGACACTATTTTATTAGCGGAATTTCTTGAGGATTTACAACAAATAGTTGACAGAGTGGTAGAAGTCAGTAAAGAAAAGGGACTGTCGCTAAACACAAAAAAGACACAATTTATGGTAATTACAAAAGCCCAACAGCGCTAAGAAAACATAACATGGAAAACAAATTAAAAAAGTTGAAAAATATAAATATCTGGGTACAATAATATTAACGAAAATAATGAGTACAGAAACGATATTAAGGCAAAAATAGGACAGGCAAGAAATTCTTTCAACAAACTGAAAAAAGTACTCTGCAGTAGGTACATTTCAATTTCTTTAAAGATAAGACTTCTGAGATGCTACGTGACCTTTATCATCGGTAACAGTATAACTCTTTAAATAAAGAAATAAAAAAGCAATAAATAAAGCAAAAAATGAAATGTTGAATAAAGCCTCGACAGCAAAGAAAATTTTATGAGTAGTATTTTTATGAGAAAGTATGAGAACTAAATAAGCCTGGAAAACAATTAGAGGTAATAAAACAGATAGAAAAAAGCGCAGTAGGTTAACTCTTATATCCTCGAAATTATGTGTCAGCTAGTACAAACCAATGCTTACAGAAGATTGAGCAGAATTTCAAGATATTGGTTACGAAGATGTGATCTTGTTTTACCGCGAAGAAGAAACTGAAATAAGACCAGAAGAAATTAAAAACACGTCAACGTTATCAAAAATGGGAAGGCTCTAGAACTGGGGGAAGTACCCATAGAACTGACTAAATATGTTTCTGATAAACTATTTCAGCTCTTTATCTTTATTCTTGAGAGGTGAAGAGTTAAAATTAGAATAGAAAACTGCATGTATCAGCAATCTCTACAAAAATAACGACGATAGAAAGAATTGTAAGAACTACCGAGGGCTTAGTGTAACCAACTCAATTTACAGCTGCAAAGACGCTGAAGATCAGAGTAGCTTTCGTACTGGTCGTTCTTGTATAAACAATATGTTCTGTCTACAACAAATAATAGAGAAGCACTTGCAATACAATAGAGACATATAAAGTATTTATTGATCTTAAAAAGGGATGTGATAGTGTCCCATTAGCCAAGCTGTATCAGATGCTAAAAGGCTAGATTCGAACACTTTACATTAATGCTGCGAGGGAGTGGTACGACGGTATGATGAGTTTAATAGGATTGGACAAAAAAGATAAAGATAAACAAAGAACTTCGCCAAGGCTGCTGCATTGCACCTAAGCTTTTTACGATCTATTTGGATGAGTTTTTAGATATTTAGAAAAAAAAATGTGAATATATTGAAATTAAAGCTCATACACAGACAGTACAGCTTGCATCTTGCGGATGTCCAAGTGATACTTAAAGAAGATTAAGATAATATTTACTATAGGCTGCCAAAAAATAAATAAAGAGTATACTAGATTTTATCAAATAATCCATGAAAAACAGAGTATATAGTAGTGGAAAGTAAAAACAGGCACTAAGAAGTAAGAGGCACACAAATGGAAAATAATGATACACCGAGCTATAAATATCTCGGTGTAAGCATTAAAACGATATAAAGAATCTCCTGTACTTCGAAAAAAATCTTAAGATTATATAGTAACTATACTAATATCTATTATTACTTACCTAAAGCTCGCGTTTCTCCATTCCTGAAGCAAGCTTCTGCTGCCCTCCTTCTGGCCTGATCTGCTAAAATCATGGCCCTCTCTAAATCTGTCGCCATCGTTGCCTTTACCTCCTTAAGTAAACAATCAAATATTCCACGATTCGTTTGCATATATAACGTTCCTCGTTCGTTAGGAAAGTAAGTTCTGCCTGTCCATACCTTATTTTGAGCCAGATGTCTCGCAACTCTCAGTTGTTTTTCTGCGTTTTCAAACTCTTTCACATTGTCCATCAAAAATCTAGCATATGAATATCTACTTAGTGCTTCATATTTATGCCCTATGATCTTGGAATATTCAGAAGAAACACGTATGGACTGCATTAGAAGTTGTTCTCCTAGCCACCACCAATCAGAGTGGCCAAATCCAAACGTGACAGCAAGATTTAGAAACTCTTGACATTCCTCGGAGTACAACTCTACGTTATGAAACTTTTCAGCAGCCTTGAGCGAATGTGACAAAATTCCAAGTTCATCTTTTGCAAACTTTATTTGTGGCAATACGAAAATATTACTTCCCGGTCCTGAGGATTTTCTCATGTTTTCCTGATAGTCTATTAATTCTTTAATATACGAAGAGGTGCTTAAAAATCCGCTATCTTTTAAGTTTATAATAAGAGCCTCATGCAGTGGTAACCTAAATTCACGTATTTCCGACATGGTGTATTCAGGTAAAGTATTTCTCATATGCTGTACTACTGCAACGGTGTCTTTTCTTTGTAAACGTTCCCTTTTTACATTACTTAAATGCTGTAGATCGTCATGAAGATATTTTTTGTCGATCACTAAATATTTGGACTTTATCCTTTCTCTTTTTTTCGGAGGAGTAGTTAATTCTTTAGAGCTTTCTGATCCTTCACCATTCTCTTCTTTATTGCTGATTAAATGGTCTGAATTAATAAGGTCTTCAATATGGAAACTCATAATATATTAAATGTATCTGCTATGTAAATAAATGTGTATATTATAAACCTTAAACGGTTATTTTTCGACATATATCTGACAGATCTTTTTAGAGTATTTGTGTCGATGTTTTGTTTCTGTCAATATAATATTTCATCTTTTTACTTGTTTACAAATGTATGACTGCCTGTCGAGTTAATATTCCTCAGTATTTTCTTATACGTTTGGCTTTATGGATCTTAGCCAAGTTTCACAGTCCAGTTAAACAGTTTTATTTTATTTTAAAAATCTGGACAAGATTAAATTTTATAATTTTAATATCTAAGAATTAGTAAATATACTTAAAAAATATTTAGGAAAAATGAAAATTTTTAAAACAGTTCTTCGTTCTAGTAGAGCAAAGTACTACACCACACTTTTTGTGTGCTACACCACACACACATGTGTATAGTCATTGTACTGTGAAAATTTGCACCTTATTTCTTTTTTATCCATACAGGCTAATGGTGAATTCTATCCATTCGAACATCCTTTACTGGCATAACCTGTAACAGCTGGGCTGGGCTTTTCTTTTCTTTATTTGTAACGCCTCCTCAGTTTCTTAAGGTCTTCCCTTTTTGCAATAGTGAATCGCTCTTCTATTTTGCATAATGCTTCTTCCAGTTATGTTCTAAGCAGTTCTATGTTCAGCTAAATTCTTGTTAAAGAATCCAACTGTTAGCCACGGTTAGATCTAGTAGATGGTAAAATATTCTAAAATATCATTTTTTACTCCTTATAATAATTTTATTCCGTCCCATATCGCTGTACAGCAAATCCAAAGTAATTTTTTGTCTTTCAACACTAAGCTACTTATTTCCACCATCGCAAATACCTACAAACTCTACACTAGTTCCTCTTTCTTCATTTTTCATAGCTTTTTCATCCGGAAGCTAACAATTTGGAATCTTATTCCTTCTTACGGTTCCTAAACTGTGAATACCTGGTTTGGAAAGATACAAAGAGAGGTATAGAAGGGTAATAATTGTCAAAATAAAGCCTGTGACTCATATTCCTAGAAATTTATGTGCCTTGTTTGGTAGGTAGTGCTTCATGTAGTACCTAGCTTTGGTAGAACAAATTTGCTAATCGACGGAAAAATATCGTTCCAATGGAATTCCGTTTGAAAATTTTTCATTGAGGTGGTCAATTATTGGTTTAATTTTATAAACTCTATCATAGTTTGGATTGTCACGGGATAAGGCGTTTTCGTTATTATTGAAACGTTAAAATTGTTTTTTTCGTACCTGTTGACTGACATAGCACTTTTTATTTTCTCAAAGCCAATTTCTTCTGACCAATATTCCCTTGTATTGGTCAAATAAACAAGGGACATGTATATTGTAATTCCAATAAACTGCTTTATGTCACTTCGTGTAATAGTCAGTGATTTGTTAGGATTCTGCTGTATGGCATATAAATTTGACTCCTGCACAATTTTGTCTAAAAAACTATGTGAAAAATAAATTAAAATATTCATAGGAACTTTCTAGTTGTAGGATATGATTTGGAAGACTTTGATTTCCTCTTAATTCCAGTTGCTGTTCGGATAAGTTCAATTTTTTTTTTATATAATATCGAAAAAGTTTCTGCAGGCTCCTCCTCTACAGTGCTATTAACTATATTAGCGTCGACAGCATTCTCACCCATTTCGTTCACTGGTTCAGAATCCTCATTATCAGAATCATCATATGTACCAACTTGTTCGTCAGGTAAGAAAAAATATCATGATTATCATCATCAAACCCATTTTCGGTATCTCAGAGCCTATCTATTATATCGCTAAGTTCCTTGTCAGTCAGCGGCCTTTTATCTTTTTAATTCATGATGTTTTATCTAAAAGATAAAATTTACTAGATATGCGTGAAGTTGTTTGTAAACAACAATAACAAAATACATCATTATGAAAAAAATAAGCGCAGTACTGTATACTGCAAGAAATCATGCATTTTACTTACCTTATTAATAACACGTAAAATATATTTACTCAAATTCCTTTGGTAAAACTAACAAAAACAATCTGAAGCACGTGTCAGTATCTAATCGTGTACACTACCTAAGAACACGCAATGCTGGTAATTGGTAACCAATACCATATATTATGATTGTTTAGTCTACTTAATACTGCATTGTTAGTGGACAACGTCATGTACAAAGTGATTCATCTTTATCTGCTATTAAAATAAATGCTTATTTTTAGTATGTTGTTTTGCAGTAAAGGTTTAAAACGAAAACTACTATTTTTAATATTTGTACAGTATGTTTGACTTAAAGGTCGTCGATATTAAGTTAATGATAAAATATCTTAAAAACTTGGTTGTCATTATTAGTTTTAGATCTTTAGGGATTTTTAGTCACTTAACATAATTACTAGTATTTTAATCAAATGAAAGACAGATGTCAAGCACTGTTTATTTATTAAATCTTGCCAAGTACATTCGCTCCTAGAGCATCTTCGGGGGTATTTTGTCAAATTTGGTCTATCCAACAATCTATTGAGAATGTCATAAAGATAATAATTGTACATTAACACTACACGACACAAGGACAAACAGTTTAAAATTTTAAAAACGGCGAAGCTACAATATTGGTTGGCATCAGGAGAGAGAATGATTATTTCTCCAACTTTCAAGAAATACCCGAAGATAACTAGATAGAAGAATTTGGCGTTAGTACTAACCGAAAATAAATTAAATTAACCCTTCAACGGCGAAATTTATTTTTTGCAAAAAAGGAAAGGAAAAATCATAAATATTGGTCAAAACACTTTATTAAACATATTGGTACAAGTATTTTTCTCAAAATATATGTAATTTTAAAAAAAATAGTCGTTACGTTTTGGTAACGCTAGCCGGTTAGGGTATACAAAAAATTTTTGGACAAGAAAATTATCACTTTGGGCTGTGAAACATTATATTGCACTCTAGACATAATCCTACATCACATTTGACACACATAGTACGAATACTTGAGCTACAACCTTCTCCAGCACATCGACGCCTCTTTTTATTGGGGATGTTTATCAAAAAATGGTCTGTTCTGTCATATCTCAAGTTATCCGAAACCCTATTAAAAGATAAACTTGATTTAGCAGCCGCAGGTCTTCCAGCACCTTTTGAAGCCATGCCATATTTTATCAGATAGGCTTGAGCAATCTCTCGTCTGAATTCTAGTTGGGTAAGCTGTGTTTGATGTTTACACTTCTTGGATATACACCAAGCATTGACTATAGCAGCTTCTAGTAGCCAAGTAAAAATTGACCACCACCACTTCTTTCTACGAATTGAAATCCTGTATCTGGATATCTGCTGGTCCATGAAGTCAGTGCCTCCCATAAATCGATTATATTCAGAAATCAGATAAGGTTGTGGTACTTGAATAATTTTTTTTTCGGCTCGAGAGTAGCCTTTTACTTGAGTGACTGGATTGACGCCATGACATGTAGATGCCACTGTCACTACATTATTATTCATCCACTTGACTAATATTATTGCATCTTCTTTGTCGATGACAGATATCGTGTCTCCTCTTTTTTTCGATTTCGAAATAATACTTTTTTTAGGTAACTCACAACTTGTAGGAATTCTATTTTCCCTCATAGTTCCCGTACCATCATACCCTCTTTGTTTCAAGGAATATAACAAATTAAAGCTTGTGAAGAGATTGTCGAAGTAAAATGTGAACGGGAGCTTTTTTATATCATCCGAAAATTCATCTATCATGCAAAGTAGAGGAGCAGCACATTTTCCAAAATTGCTTTCGTAACTAGTGTTTGACTTTGGGTTTTTTCCTTGATATATATATCAAAGTTCACCAAATAACCAGAAGCAGAGTTTAGGCACCACATTTTATACCCAAATCTGATGGGCTTACCCCGAATAAACTGTTTACATGAATGCTTCCCAAAGTATTTGATCATAGCCTCATCGTAATTCAAGTTCTGTTCAGGTATCCAGTTGTCAATAAAGCGGCGTTTCAAAAGGCCCATCAGTGGGCGTAGCTTCCACATTTTGTCACCATGTACAGGTTGTGTGTTGTCGGCGCAGTGCAAATATTTTAAAATTTGGCGAAACCGATCTCTTCTCATAGATTCAGTGACTAAAATATTTTTCATATCTTGTTTGGAATCCCAGTAAAAGTCCCTTCCAGGTAACTCATTATATGCTGTAACAATCATAATCCCAATTACACATTTCATTTCTTCGTTAGAAATGTTTGGATCCGGTTTATTGCAGAAAAGTGCGTATTTTCTTGATTCGGTCACAAGTAGTTCAATTATTTCGCTATCAACAAATATCTCGAATATATCTAAATAGTCCATATCACTATATTTACTATAATCTGGTTTAGGAAAATACCTGCTCACACGTTCAAAGTCACCTTCAATCCAGGATATTTTTTCTGACCCAGGGCGGACGATATTTGACACTGGCTCCGATTCAGGTACATCGATAAAAGCTCTGACAGCACGAGGAGGGACGATTTCAGCTCCTGGTGTCAACTGTCGACCGCTTAAATTATCTAGAAATCCGCCACCATCTTCATCACCAGAATCCTCATCGGTAAGGACATTCGCATCAGGAGGCTCGATGAATATTTCATGAACGTCTAGGTCTTCTTCATAAACCATTTGCAATGCTTCTTCCAGCGTAAACCCACGCCTAAAAGTAACAAGTGAATATACTAGACAATTATTAATACATAAACAAGAGTCCTAGCTTTTCTGATCGCATATATACCACATACTCAACACGCAAGACATTTATACATGTACAATATTTTTTGTCTCCCTAAACCAGCTACCATACGGTAACGCCAATATTTTTGAGGTTACATTATAGAACTTGAAATACTTTCATAACAAAATTTGGTCTAGAACTGAAGAATAACTATCTATAAATACTCTTTTGTAAGTATTTTTCATAACAATTCAAAAAAGAAGTTTTAGTAATACTTACTCTAGACGGATGTCCATCTTTGGAAGCTCGTAACTGTTACCACAATTTTTAAAATTTGAATAAAACTGCCAAAAAGATTTTACGTTGACGTTGTACCCAACAATGTGTTCATTCACATACTAAAAGCGTGTTGACAAATAACCAACGCATTCCGATGGAACCAAAAGCTGTGTTGCCACTTCTAAAATGAGGTTGTCTACCGTTACGATATGGTAACGCTAGCCGTTTAGGGGTTAAGGAAGGTCTTTCATGAAAAATCTACCTATTCAAGTACGTCAAAGAGGAGAAGACCGTAGTCCGTACGTCAACTTTTTTGCCTGGAGTGAATTCTAATAACACAAATGTTTTTTTTTATTTATAACACAAATTTTTATATCAATTGTATTGCGTTCTATTGGTCTTTTTAGTTTTTATAAAGTAGTAATAGTAAATGGTTTTCGTTTTTAAGTGCTTTAAATGGTGCTATAAAACAACTATTTCACATTTTGTAGATAAAATACAAATTTAGTTTATTATTTATTAAAAAATTTGGAATCAGTATTCTCTTCATAAAAAACCTAATAAACTAAAATTGGTATTTTTTTAAATTTTACAAATAATAGACCTATTTTTCAACAAAGACAACCATTAATATTCCTCTTCATAAAGGTGGTGACAAATCGAATGTCTGCAACTATAAGACCTATTGACTTACTACTGGTCCTATTCCAAATTATTGAGAGATTTATAAAAGCCCGACTTTTGTCCTTTTTTCGTTGAAAACAACATTTTATTATAAAGTCAGTTCGGCTTTTTATCTAATAAATGTACAGTGATGCTATGATTTCTGTACTACATGAGGTCTATCAAGTACTAAACGATAATATTTTGCCACTGTTTTTTGTGACTATGCCAAAGCTTTTGATTGTGTAAATCACGATATTTTGATAAAAGAACTAAGTTTCTACGGAATTTGACGTATTTATTTGAATTGGTTCCAATCTTACTTCAGGAATAGGAAACAACTAGTTAGAGCAAATGATGCTGACTCTAGTCACAAAATCATTGTATGTGGAGTAACATAAGGTTCAGTACTGAGTCCTCTACTTATTCTTATCTTTCTAAATGACACCACTAACTTAAAAATCGATGGGAACATTCTTCTTTTTGTTGAAAATACCAGTATCACCTAGTGAAACTCTAATATTGCAACTCTTCATGCAACTATAACTTCTAATCTACTTAAAATAAAAACCTGGTCCGACTCTGTACTCTATTTTAACGTGAATAAGACAGTAGCATTATCCTATAAAAGAGATCTTCAACCCTTGCTTTTTAATAACAGCCAGATCAGTATCGTTGATTCAGTAAAATTTCTTGGTATTTTTATAGACAGCAACCTTAAAATGGTCCCTTCATATCGATTTGTTAAGTAAGAAACCAGCCTCGGCCTGCCATGCAATAAGATTTGTTCGAAGGAAATCAATTTAGCATCTTTCAAAATAACATATGTTTTTTTTTTGTTCGAGTCTCATCTTTGATATGGTCTTTCTGTTTGGGGTTCTACTACAGCTGCCCAATCTAATGATATTTTTAAAAACCAAAAAAAAACAATACGATATCTTGTTGACCTCAGTAGAATAACACATTGCAGAAGATACTTAAAAAATCATGGGATTTTAACAATTCCCTCTTTATATTATATTTTAGAAACTTTTGCATAATTCTTAAACACCTACATGTTTTTTTCATCAAGAAAAAGAAATTATATATTATCAAGAAATCTATATTATATTCGGCAAAAAAATTATACAACCATCTCCCTTCGCAACTTAAATCTGCAACTTCTTTCCTTAAGTTCCATAAAATGACAAAAGAATATCTATCGGAAAGACCATATTATTCAGTGGAAGAGTTTCTTAACGAAGAACTAAGAAACTACAGCACGTTTATGTACAAGTACCAAAGTATTTTGATATATTATATTTAGGGTATTATACGCAGCAACTTAAACTGATTAGTTCATAAGGTTTTATTATGCAATTTGCAATTTATTTAAATTTTGCAATGGATTGTGTATTTTATTATCCCTAATTCTTTTATATTGACGATTTATTTTAACATGTTATTGTTACTTAGTTTGTGAATTTTCAATTGTTATTGTTATTTTTCTGACTTTTTATAAGGTTTTTTATACACTTTTACATTACTCGCCATAAGTATTGTGGATTTAGTGTAATGGATCTAAAAAAACGGACATGTTTCAAGATAGAAGTGATTCATATTAGATGAGTTATTAAGACTTAATAAACGTAGTTTAGGTTAAATTCAATTTGGCTAAATTTAGTTGGCTATTTGGGCTAGTTAATGTTTAAATAGATATCGCTAGTTTATTTTAGGTAAAATTTGGTTGGTTTAGGTAAGGAATACTTATGTGAAGCTATAGATTTAATTTAGATTGATTAAGTTAGTTTACACTAGTTTTTTTTTTGGGTTACATTTGGTTCAGTTACATTCATAGACATATAATACAAGATAGACTGATCATTGCAACACCAGTCTATTCCGCCAGTGCGACAAAGAAAACTGACGCAAAGCAGTCCCTTCCATCTCTTTCTAACTTGCCAGGTTTATCGACCACGTGATCTAAATGGCCAATGAAAAAGTCGCTTGATCGATAAACCCGGACCATGGGCCCGGCCCCCGGCAAGGGACTGCTTTGCATCAGTTTTGTCTGTCGACTGGGAGAGTGGGAGAACTTGACTAAATTGCGGCAGTGAGTATATCGTATATTATATATCTATAGTTAGATTAGGTTAGGAATGAAAGAATTTATCGCTGGGTTGAATCTGCGTGGTTTAGACCAAGCGAATCTTCGCTAGACTATCGGTCCAATAAGGACTTTTCGTGGAGGTTACCTCCTGTTGACGTCTTGGGGTTCCTGGGATCCATCTCTTACTACAAATAAAAGACAAAAGGGATGGTTTAAATAAAGAACTAAGCAACAAGTAAAAAGTTTTATTGTTTTTTTTTTAAATACAATGTTCCACTGGACGGAACAGAAATAACAGGTAACTTTTATCGTTCTAGTAACAATGATAACGTGTTGCTTGACTCGAATCAGCAAAGAAGAAATAGAAGATGTCGTCACAGCACTGGAGACTAAAAGTAGTTACTTTGACTGGTGCTAGAGTCAAACTGATATAAACCTCTGAATCGTTCTTCTTTTATTCAGAAATCAGGCTTCAGTGGGTCGGCTGATTGAGCGCTTTTACGGCCAAGGACTAAACGATTTTCTTCGATTTTCTTCTTCGTTTCGCGTCTTCTTTTCGTAAGGCGTGGCTTATGTAGGAGGAGCTTTTTGGATGTGGCTCCAGGAACAGATTAAAGTCAAGAAGATGAGTTAGTGAAGACGACTTTTTTGACGCTGAGGATGTTGTCTATCTGGAAAGTCTGCTTGGCTTTTATGGTGCATTAACGCTTTTTTTCACTTTTTTAGTTCTGTCGTGACACTTTAAATAGCTCGAAGCTCGTGCGCTTGTACCTATCTAGATTAGGAAGATATTGCCCGTTTTATTTTTTTTCCTACATTGAAAAGCTTTATGTTGTGTTAGTAGTTAGGTGGTCCGAAGGTTTATCTCTATGACAGACTAGATTCTGTAAGAATAAGTGTACGGCAGATATGATGGTGGGTGTACTTCGGATGTGTTTGTTACCACGAAGGATAAGATAGAGGCAGTTATACTCAGTGGACACACGAATCAGGAAGTGGTTATTCTTGAGAATTCGGGAATATGAGTAACGTTCAGCACGCACGTTAAATATTTCTAATTTTTAGCAAAATGGTACGTGAGGAGAGCATTTTTATATAGGGTGATATTGAGAGCTATGCTGGGAGCGGCTGCGCTGGGAAGTATAATATTTAATATCTGTGAAGCAAAATCAGAACATCGGGCTCTGTACGGTTTTGTGCAATCTGTCTTCCTGTATGCCATCGTAGTCTGGAGTGGTGTTGTAGAAATATTAACCTATAAGCCGCTCATGATATGCGTGTCTATATTTAGTCTGTTTGACGTGATATATGTCTACATGACAGTATTAGCTGTAGCTCTGTTGATTATTACCGGCTGTATTTCTATCCATAGGTTAGCGAGGGAAAGGACCCATATTTAATAACCTATATAGCAGACGAAATTGGGCGAATCACGCGCTCGGTCACGGAACAATAGATTCTCATCTGATTGGATAAGAATTGAATATTGTCACTATTGGATCGGTTAGAGCCTGAATTATTTTAACTGCTAAACAAGTAAATAGCAATATGTAAATATTTTCCCAATATATGAATATTTTAAAAACTTTTGAAAGATATACATTTTTTGATTAGAAAGAAATGCGAATGGTTCTGCGTATTCAAAGGTGTAGTAAACCATGTTTAAAAATTTGGTTTGCTTTGATTATTTAGTTTGTGTCAAATGTCCACTATTTTTTCTGTGTCGTGGTCTATCTTCTCTAACTCTTTATTTTTCTCTGTTTAACCTATTATATAACCACCACTTTGTCTCCTTAATTATGCCTTAAGTTTTATCTATAGTCTTTCTACCACTGTTGGTTAAGTTATTTTAACCTCTGATTTTCCACAACTGATTTAGCCACTAGAGTGTTGTCCTACTTGCTTCTTGGTTATATATTCTAGTTTCATTTCACATATTTGTATTACGTAAACTTTCTTGTATGATAATAATTGAAAATGTACATAAATAATGATTTTTTTGTTAGTTGGGTTAGTATTTATTATTCATTGTAGGAAAAAGGTAAAGCTTTGGGTTTTAGAGTGATACGATACTTTCTTGACGTGAGGGAGTACTGAGTTGAAATCCCATCGGGATGATAAATTTAGAATTTAAATAATTAGTGAGATTGCAAACGACGAGAAAATCCCAAGTTAACAATTTAAAAAAATAATAACTGGTTATTTTTCACAAAAAGTTCTGTTAGTGTATAAGCTATCTTTTTTAATTGGTTTAGTCGTAAACAAGGTTTTTAAAAATATGAATATTTTTAAAATTAAACTTTATGGTTCACAACATGGAAAATGATTATTAAAATTAGGTTAACCACAACTTAAAAACCAGGTAAAATCATGAAATTATTTTTAAATTTTTGTTTTCTTTATTATTTTCTCTCTTATTCTTTATTATGAAAGTGAAAGTTTAAATGCATAGACATTTAATACAAGATAGACTACTGCTGTAGTACAGTCGCGTTCTCCCAGTGCGAAAGAGAAAACTATCTTGTATAATAAAGTAACCGTCAAAATGGTTATTGTCAAATGAACTTGCAAAATAAAATTTCGATGACTGATAGGATGTAATAATCTCTTTTTGTCAACCATTTTCCATCCACTCCTGAATGTAGGTCTCTCCCAATTGCTTCCATCTTTCTCTATCTTGAGCCAATCTAATCCACGGTTTGCCTGCCACTGTTCTTATGTCATCTACCCATCTTTTTTGAGGTCTTCCCATGCTTCTTGTTGTGGTCCTTGGTCTCCATTCTAGAATTCTCCGTGTCTACCTGTTGTCATTATATCGGGCTACGTGACCTGCCCAGCGCCATTTCGTTTTTGCAATTTCTTCCACAATATCCCTAATCTTCGTTCTACGTCTTATCTCGGTGTTTCTAATCTTGTCTCTTAGTGATATTCCATGCATGATTCGTTCCATTGCTCTTTCCGTTGTTTCTAATTTTTTAGCAGATTTTTGGTAAGGGCTACTGTCTCCAAGCCGTAAGTACAAACTGGTAGTCTGCATGTGTTATACACCTTTTTCTTTAAGTTTACAGGAATGCAGTTGTTTTTTAAGATATATGCTAATTTGCCGAAAGCGCCCCATGCCAGTTGTGTTCTTCTTGTAAATTCAGCATTTTAATTTGGTTTTCCTAGTTTGATAACATGACCTAGATATACATAATGTTCAACATTTTCTATGGTATGATTTTGTATTGTTATATTTGTCTGGTCTCGGCTCAGTATTTTTGTTTTGCTGTAGTTCATTTTTAAGCCTACCGTTCCTGAAACTGCATTTAATTGTTGTAACATATCATTTAGTTCTTTAATATTATCGGCTATTAAAACTATGTCATCTGCTAATCGCAAGTGGTTTAAGTATGATCCGTCGACGTTGGTACCCTTATTGTTCCATTCTAGTTTCTTAAAAATGTCTTCTAGAGCAAAGGTGAATAGTTTGGGAGAGATGGTGTCTCTTTGTCTTACTCTCCGTTGTAGTCTTATGGGATTAGTTTTTGTGCTTTCGTCCAGCTTTATCTGCTTGGTGACATTTTCATATATGTTTTTAATTATGTTATTGTATCTTAAATCTATACGTGCATTTTCTAAAGATTCAAGCACTGCCCATAATTCGATGGAATCGAATGCTTTATGGAAATCGACAAACGCCATATGAATTGGAACATTATACTCGGTGCATTTTTCTATTAGTGTTCTTACAGTGTGCACGCGGTCTATGGTACTAAAATGTTTTCTAAATCCAGCCTGCTCGATAGGTTGATAGAAATCGAGCTTTTGTGTTAGGTGGTTGGTTATGATTTTAGTTAGTAATTTATACAGATGTGAGAGCAAGGATATTGGTCGGTAATTCTCGATGTTTGCTTTGTCTCCTTTCTTGAATAGTAAAATGACTTCGGAGTTGTACCATTCTGGAGGAATCTTTCCTTCATCAATTACTTTATTAAATAAAATATTTAATATTACCTGTTCTATTTTTCTTCCACCGATTTTCAACATTTTGACTGTAATTCTATCCTCTCCCGGCCATTTATTCGTTTTTAGTTGATTTAGGGCCATTCTTATTTCATAGTCGGTTATGTCCGGTATTTCTTCTGAGCCGGTGTTAATTATTGTTCGTTCAGTATGTCGTTGTTGTGGTTGTGTATTTGCCGAGTATAATTTAGTGTAGAATTTTTCAATGGCCTCGCTTATTTCATTTCTGTCTCAGACGGTGACGTTTTTCTCATTTTTTATTTCTATGATTTTTCTTGTGCCGTTTGAGTATTTTGCTTTGCGTACTTTTATATTGCAGTTATCTTGTATTATATTTTTTATTAGATTGTTAGTTAAGTTTCTATGATCGTTCCTAATTTCTTTCTTCACGTTTTTATTTAAACTTTTGAAGCTGTCCGAAGTTCGAAGTTCTGTTTCGTCTTTATTTTAGTAATTTAATTGTATTAGGTTGAAGTTTAGATGTTTTGGCTGTTTTCGTATTTGAGCATAATTTAACCGATGTTGTTACAGTTACTTTTATTTTATTGGCTAGTCCGTTTATATCCATTTGTCTCAGTGTCTCTACTGATCTTAGTCTTGTGTTTAGCTCTTTTTGGTACTCCGTTTGTTTTTGAAATAGGACATCCGTGGTTGAGTATTGTTCTCGTTTAATAAGTTTGTTCCGTTCTACTCTCATCTGTATTTTAATATTCGCTCTAACCAATCTATGGTCACTTCCGGTATAGAATTTGTTTAGTACTGTCACGTCGGTGCATGTGTTTTTGTTATTGGAGAGTATATAGTCTATTTCGTTCTAATAATAACCTAAGCGAAATATAAATGTTCTTGCCTTTAGAAACCGACATCACAAGGTTTAAAATTAATATGCAGTCGTAGAAATCAGTCAACTATTGGGCACACATTTCCGGATGCAACCCGAGACTTAAAAATAATATATAGAGCTTCATTTTAAATAACTTTACAATGTCTTCAAAAAAGCTTTTTTATTTTTCTCCTCCTTATGTCCTATCACAGGCGTGAAATATACTTTATATTATTATACTATTTTTCCTGTCACTTGAAACATACTTAATTTATTTTATCGTTTTTCCTCTTTTGTCATAGTGCTAACGAGAAGAAGTGCTAAAAATGTGTGAATGTGTTAAAGGTCCTCCTAGAGACAAAGAAACTTGGTGGTGAAACGATAAGGTGCAACAGAAGGTAAAACAGAAGAAAAAGGCTAGAAAGAGGAATGGCAGGTCTAAAAGAGAGAAAAATAAGGATATATACAAGGCGGCAAATAACAAAGTAAAGTGCGCAGTAGCTACTGCTAAGAAAAGATTATATGCACAGCTGTATGAAGAGATGAAGACACCCGAGGGGATAAAAAGGTTATACAGCATGGCTTAAGCAAGGGATATGTCATCAAAGGACTTGACCGTCGTGCGACGAAAAATGCGGATGAAAGATGAAAAATGAAAGATAGCGAGAGATGCAGTTGTCAAGGTGTTAAATTGGACGAAGAATGGTAAGGCAGTAGGACCTGATGGAATACCTGTGGAGGTTTAGAAGGCTCTAGGAGAGGAAGGGGTTGATATTTTGTGGTAAATGATGAGCAGGATATACGAGTAAGGAAGGATGCCCAATGCAGGGAGAGAGAGTATGATTATTTAAAGATAAATGGGACATTCAGGACTCTAGGAACTATAAAGAGATAAAGTAATGTCGCAAAAAATGGATATTTAGGAGAGAACTAAAGAGCAACCGTTAAGGAACAAGACATCGAAAGGAGAAGAACAGTTTGGGTTTATGCTAGAAAAAAAGATAACGGATGCCTTATTTGGGTTGAGACAGTTGATGGAGAAATACAGCTAGAAGAAAAAAGGGCTACATTTGATATGTATAGATCTTGAGAAGATGTCCAACACAGTGCCTAGACAAGAGCTATGGGGACGTGTGGACGTGTGGAAGAGAAATGGGTTTCTGAGAGGTACGTAAGACTCGTGAAGGTATGTATGAAGGAGCGTATACCAAAGTAAGGACTGCTTAACGCATTAACTGCTCGGATTAACCGAAATTTTTCCAGTGACTGTTGGTTTGCATTAAGGATCGACACTAAATCCTTACCTGTTTAATGTTTGTATGAATATACTGACAGAAAATATGAGCGAAGAAGCTCGTTGGACAATACTCTTTGCTGATGATATCGTGTTAGTAGACAAGAACAAAAAGTGTTAAAAATAAAGTTGGAGTGTTGAAGAAGGACTTAAGGTTAGCAGTTTGAAAATATGTGGTTGAGAGGAATGGTTAAGGAAATAGAATTGCATGGAGAAAAGCTATGACGAGTAGGAAGATTAAAATACCTTGGCTCCTACATAACGGAAAATGGGACACGAGATCGGGAAATTACCCACAGGATACAGGCTGGTTGGTTTAACTGAAAGCAAATGAGCGGGGTATTTTGTAATCGAAAAATCGGGAAAGGGCTAAAGGGGAATATATAGAAGAGTGTGGTAAGACCTGCGTTGAAGTACTGCTGTAAAGTCTGGTCTGTGAAGAAGATCCAGGAAAATGAGATGGAGGCAGCTGAAATGAAAATGTTATGGGGAATATTGGGTAAGAGAATATTGGGAAGATACTAGAAGGAAGAGAACCAAAAACGACTTGATTAGGGAAACAGTTTACAGTCTCAAAAATGATTCTAAACCAAAGACTCCATTGGTTTGGTCAGGACAGATGTAGAGATAAAAACTGTCTGGGACGAAGGATAGAGCTGTTAGAAGTTTAAGTGGTCGATAAAAACCGAGGAGAATATGAAGGAATTGTAACGCAGAGCAGAGAGAATGGTTTTGGTGAAGATACCCCGATGGACAGAAATGAGTGGCGACGGATAGTAGTGAACAGCGACCCCTAAAAAGGAAAAGGCTGAGGAAGAAGAAGAAGAAGAAAATGGGCCCGCACAAATTTATGATGTACCACGGTGTTAAAGTTATAAATATATATATATATATATATATATATATATATATATATATATATTATTATTTATTATATATATATATATATATATATATATATATATATATATATTATTATTTATTATATATATATATATATATATATATATATATATATATTTATATATATTATTATATATATATATATATATATATATATATATATATATATATATATATATATATATAAATATATATATATAAGCTTCCCCGGGTTAAGATCATAAGCACTAAAAATTGGAGGGGATGTATTACTTGAAAAAATTAAACAACTTTTCAATATCTGCCTTCACAGCGCCAATATTCCAACAAAGTGGAACAACGCTACTATGATTCTATTACACAAAGCAGGAGACAAAGCAAATTTAGAGAAGTTGTTTACGCGAATACTAGTTAAGAGAATGGAAAGAAAATTAGAGACTTATCAACCATGGGAACAGGCAGGATTACGAAAAAGTTACGGAACAAATGATCATCTACAAAGTATAAAAACCCCAATAGAGAAAGCAGTGGAATACAATGAACCTCTAGTTTTAATATTTATCGATTCTCACAAAGCCTTTGATACTGTTGAGTTAAGCAAAATATTACAGGCGCTTAAAGAATGCAGGCTAGATTATAGATATACTAAATTATTATACAAAATATACCTGCAGGCAACAACCACTGTCAGATTACATACTAACAGTAATCGCATGTCACCTAAACTTTTTAATACGGTACTAGAACATGCTTTTAAGAATTTGGATTGGATGACAAAGGGAATAAAAATAGATGGAGAATATCTAAACAACTTACGTTTCGCCGATGATATACTTATAATAGCTGAAGATCTAGGTATGGCAAGAGAGATGGTACAGGAACTCGTTGTGGCTACAGAAAATGTAGGTTTAAATATAAATATCTCGAAAACAAAAATCATGACCAATTTGGTACCCAACCAGAACATCAGTATTGGTGGGAAAGAAATAGAACTCGTAGATAGATATAAATACCTGGGACATGAAATTATGATTGGTAGGGATAACCAGACTCATGAACTGAAGAGAAGAATCGGCCTTGGGTGGGCAGCATTTGGAAAACTGAGAGAAACTTTTAAAAGTGAGCTGCCCACATGCCTAAAGACAAAGGTATTTGATCAGTGCGTCCTCCCAGTCTTGACGTACGGAGCAGAAACACTTACCTTAACAAAAGCAGCAGCTACCAAACTGAGAGTCACGCAGAGAAGAATGGAGCGGTCCATGTTAGGAATAACTCTGCGAGACAGAATAACCAACGAAGACATCAGGAGAAGAACCGGAGTGACTGACATCATCGAGACGATAGCCAGACTAAAATGGAGATGGGCAGGACACATAGCCAGAATGACAGATGGGCGATGGACAAAGAGGTTGTTGGAATGGAGGCCAAGGGAAGACAAGAGAAGCGTCGGTCGACCACCTACAAGATGGACTGAAGATTTAAGAAGACTCAATAAAAACTGGATAAGAGTGGCGCAAGATAGACGGGGTTGGAAACATGAGGAAGAGGCCTATGTTCAGCAGTGGACTCTTGAGGCTGGATGATGATATATAAGGTTCTTGAACTCCTAAGTGGAGCAAAGAGCTTCAGTGAAAACGCGGCATCAGGTTCTATTTTGCGCTAAGGCCTTCACCTCATTCCAAGTTTTTCCTTGGTCTCTTATCTCGTCCATGATGAATCTTCTCCAAGTTTGTACTGGGCGACCTCTTTTTCTTTTCCCTTGGGGATTCCACTCTAGGGCAGTCTTTGCGAAACTGGAACTATTTTTTCGGAGTGTGTGACCGATCCAACCCCACTTTCTGGACTTAATTTCATTTTGTACCCTCTTTTGTTCGGTCAGGTGTAGCAGATCTTCGTTTCTGATGGTGTTAGGCCAGAATATACGAACAATTCTTCGTAAACATTTGTTAACAAAGACCTGCAGTTTGTCTGTGAGGGTGTTTTTCACTTTCCAGGTTTCACATCCGTAAAGTAGAAAAGACATGACATTTGATCAGAATATTCGGATCTTTGTCCTTGTAGTATACTCGCCAGATCTCCAAACAGGGTTGAGCGTGCTGAAAGCTTGTTGGACTTTTCGTATCCTCATACGAATATCGTCTTCTGTACCTCCGTTTTCTGTTATGACACTTCCAAGATACGTAAAGTTTTCCACATTTTCAATCTGCATATTGTCAATAGTAAATATCGTGTTGTTCCTTGCATTTAAAGTTATAAATACAACAACAAAATAGTTGAATCGAATAGAAGTGTCCATTTATTTAAAACAGATCCTGCAAAATCCACCCAAATTTATGAAAATATAAAATACGATATACGAAAATACGAAAATTACGAACCTAAGAAGATTTATACTTGCAGGAACATCAACAAAGAGTGAAAGGTAGTACTGCTGAAGTTATATAGTTTTAGTAAAAAATCATTAATGGTTCATTTGGCGGACTACACTGATACCTAATACCAATTCAGTGATTTCTAAAAGATTTTCATTTAATTCAGTTTCTGGCTCCAACAACTTGAAACACACTTTAATAGGAGTATAATAGTAACCGTTAGTAGATAAATTATATCATTATTAATTTGTATATCATACATCTCCAATAAATTTTATATGTCATAAATATCATCTTCACTTGTTAGACCTTAATATTTCCTTTTTTTTTTTCTCAAACAAAAATACTTGTTTGCACCATCCAGAGATATTGTCTCGTTTGACAATATTAAAAAACAATTACATTTCCTCAAGCATTCCGTCGTTGGTGCCAAATTACACCAGTTGATTTTGCACGATATAGTAAAGAAAGAATCGCGAAAAACATAATAAACGTCACTTTGTCAACACTGATTCTATTTTGTTCTTCTAAATAAACCCCGCACTCAAACAATATCTTAAAGCGAGTACTGTGTCAACTCCAGAGATATTTTATAAATTGAAATATACGAGGGAAATTTTTAAAAGTGGGAACAATATTAAATTTTGGTCCAGTGTATTTTATTATAGGTGTAAGTATTGTCTTTAATCTGATTTTTATAATTGTAGATATTATTTATCATAAATATTATTAGTTTATCAATTTCTGTCTTGTATTCTTAAAATTTGTGTATAGATTAATAAATTTACTTATTTAATATAAATGACATTAAAAGGCAACACTTTTTGTACAGTATATTTATTATAAATTTCCTTGAACATATTTTTCTTTTAATTATAATTTAAGTTTTAATATTTTGATATTTAATTAATGTTGCTTAATATCTTGCATGGTTGACCTTTTTTTCTCTTCTTTGTCCTTTTATCGATGATTCTCTTCATTTAAAGCTTCCAGTTTTGATTAATTTTTTATTGGTTTCTAAACTTAATTGATTTATATTTGGATACTTCTTCAATAAGTAAAAGTTTTCCTTTGTGAGAAATTTAAAGAACTACTTCTTTCTGATATAGACATAATTAATAAAAATTAACAATTTTACACACAAATTAACATACAACAATAAAAATAAAGTTATTTTGACTAAACTACAGCAAAATTGATAGAAACATATTTACCAACCTACTAATTTAAACACTTAAGTTTACTTTTTGTAATAAAAAGATCTGTAGGTACTATGAAATTGGGTGTGGCATTAAAGTGTACTTTAATATACACTGAGCATTAGTTTTGTTGGAGTTTAGTTTAGGTTGTCATTATGAAATCGTGCTTTAATTTTTATTCTATACATTTCTCATTTTAAAATTATTTTATATAAATATAATGTCGGATTCCCACAATTTTCAGTTCAAAAATTGTATAAGTGAAACATTTTAAGTTAAGCTTTCATATTTATATTTTGGAAAAGAGTCTTTGGGTTCAATAGGCCCGAGACGCGAATTCTTTTATCATAAACTGATAAAAAAAATATATTGAATTTTATGCATCACTAAATTTATTTAGAAGTATGTTTCGTTTAACATAGTCATGAGCTATTCAAAATATTCATTATTATTTTTGAAATTATGGCGTCTAAAGAATTTTGTCACGTAAAGGGGCAACACGAGCCCATTGGACCCTATCTGTATTTATACCTAAAGTCTAAATCTTTGTTACAGAAGTTAATCTGGCAGTCAGGTAATGTTTTTGTGGATTATCTAAACGACTTTTATTATTCCGGAAGTCCAATGATAAAGTCTAAACGTGTAACAAACAATGTAAACATCTCTTTGATGTGAACATCAAAGAAGTGTAGATGTGAACATCAAAGAAATGCTTGCAATAGGTATTCTTACAATATATATTCTAAATGAATTTTAAAAACTCATAATCATTGTTGGAATGCAATAATATTATTAGGTAGGTACCTTTACATATTTTAAAATAAATAATACCTCTGCTATCAGTCGTTTGAAATCGATGTTAGTGTCGACAACTAAGCTCCTAAAATTATATTGAATTACAGTGAAAGTAGATAGTGCGAATAAAATATCCCAAAAACCATTATCAGCTGCATAACTGCAAGATATTGCTAATAATTTATGGGATTCGGATGATGAAGAATCTTCTAAAGTCTATCATTGAAAGTGACCTAAATTTTAAGGTCATCTTTTGGAAGAAAGTAAAGAGGATGATCAGCAAGTAGTATTAAGTGATAATGAATAAGAATGTGTAGCTACAAGTTTACAGATTCTGGAAGAGTCAACTACAACCGACAGGACGTATGCGATCCTGCGACATAATAAAAAGCAAAGTGCACAAAGTAATGTTAGCTGCTGGTCAAAGTGTAGACGATCATGTTGGAACAACTACACAACCTGTTGGTTTCTTTTGTTTGTTTGTGGACGAAAAAATTGTAAATGAAATAGTATATATATTCAGGGATTCTACAGTATTCACTGCCTTTCCTGGCTCAACCGATTCCATCTCTCTCTCTCTCTCTCTCTGTTGTCCCATTCTCCATCGTTTAGGCTTCTCTTACTCATGGCGTCGTCTACTTCGTTTCTCCAGGATTTTCGGGGTCGCCCTCTTTTCTTACTTCCTATAGGGTTCCATTCGGTTATTCTCTTTATCCATCTGATGTCGCTAGTTCTTATTACATGTCCATACCACTTAAGTCTTTTTTTTTCTATACATGTTAGTATGTCTGTTTCTATTGATGTTCTTTGCTTTATTTCGCCATTACCTCTCCTATCCATTCTTGTTACTCTACAGCATCTTCGCAAGCATTCCATCTCTGTTTAAATAGGGTTGGAGATGTGGAACAACCCTGCAGGAGCCCTTTTGTTGTGGTGAAGTCTCCCTATGATTATTGTTCTCATATTAATGGACACTTTATTTTCGTTATACAGAGCTTTTGCAGCTTTTCCATTTTGCAAATTTTCGAGTGTTTTTTGAATTACTTGCTTTTTGATATTTCTATAACTTTTAAATATATATAACTTTCTTGTTTGTAGTTTTCTTTGGTATTTTTGGTACTTATATAAAAACTGGCTTTTTGTTTCTTTTTATAAGTTTTTTTAATTATTGATTACAATGTAAAGAAATAGAATTTAAGTAATGAAAAAATGGATAAACAAAACCATATTGTGGATTAAGAAAATGAGATCGTTTGTGAAGACCTGATTACATCATAAATTTCGACATTTATTCGTACCACCCAGAACGTCAAGATAACAGGTCAAAGTTATTGTTATATTTATAGCAGATTTTTTTCTTCATTATGTACAAGCAAACCCATCTTTAGAAGTATTAACAATACAAAGTTACTATTAGGAATGTAAATAATCTGTCTATTAAAGTACATTTTTTTTTAAATATGTTTAATCCATAAATCGCTTAATATTTTAAATGACCTAAACTATCTTATAAACGGTAAATTTTTTGTTACAGGTAAGAAAATCATTTTTATTGGTAAGTAAATTTTACCATATTTAGTTTAATTTAAAAAACTAGTCAGTCATAGTTAAGCCAATATAAAATTAGTCGTCATAAAATGTTTAATTTTATAGAAAGACTTACGAAATACTTATAATTAATTGGAATTACCTAAAAATAATCAATATTCTCCACAAGTAGGTATAGCTTAACTGAATCCTATTATAACGACTAAAGTACATAGAAGAAAATAAAGGTAGAAGTGTGCTCGAATAGAACGATAAATTATTAATGATGACTTTTAACCCATTAGTGACCAAAATAGAATTTTTATTAAAATAAAATCAAAACTTCAGAATAAAACAAAGAGAGGTCGTTTTTAATAGTAATGTGTATAATTTACGTTTTTTTTTGTAAGTGCCTTTTTGTTAACGTGTGATATGCCATACGCTGTGCAATGAAGGACATAATATTTCATAAAACATTCATTTATTTTAAAGTTCTTACAGTGGGTGATATTTATTGAAATGTTTCTTGGAATTAAGTCATAAATTATATTTAATGTACTGATTATTGGTGCACTTGTCACATTTGGCGCACCTTCGTTGTTTTTCAGCTTTATCCACCAAATGACCCACATTATCAAGACGAATTTCCTCAGCAATATGTTTTGAGGTTTTTTCCTATCCATTCTTGTTACTCTGCAGCATCTTCGCAGGCATTCCATCTCTGTTGCTACTATCTTACTGCTGTTTTTCTTATTTATGATCCAATTGTTTTATAAATCTGTGTTTTTGTTTTGATATTTAGGTGTCTATCCCACCATACTGAGTTAAGTTGTCGGATTGTTGTTCTTGTTTGTCCTAATCTTTGTGCAATTTCTTCCTCTTTTGTTGCCTTTTTCGTGATTTTAAACCCCAAGTATTTACATTTATCCTTTCCTTTGATTGTTACGTTGTCGTCAATCTGTAGATCTTCTATGTCTTCTTCACTTGTAGATAGGTACTCTGTTTTCGCAAGGTTAATATCTAGGCCAGCCTTGGTATATTCTTCTTGTAGTTTCTTTATCATGTAGCTGAGCGACTCTACAGAGTCTCTACAGAGAAAAATATTGCGACTCTACAGAGCTATATGCTACTGTATTGGACCACTACTAGCTGCAGGTTACTTGAGTGCCAACATTTATAGTGTAGATATATTGTAGAGTAAGTTTTATAGACCTATATAGTTTTATTTAAACATTTGCTAAGGTTTGTTCGATTTGACGATAAGGACACGAGGTCTGAACGAAGAAGAAACGACAGATTAGCAGCATTACGCGATGTGTGGAATTAAGTAAACCAAAACTTTCAGAAATACTATTTACCAGGAAAAAACATAAGTAGATGAGCAACTTTTTTCGTATCGAGGTGGGTGTTCTTTCAAGCAGTATATGCCTTCAAAGCCAGATAAGGATGGTATTAAAATATGGTGGGCCTGTGACTCGAAAACACAGTAGCCAAAAGTTTTGCATCTCAAGCTATAAAGCAACTCTTTGAGCCTTACTATACTTTCAAAAGGAATGTAACTTGCAATAACTACTTCACTGATCTTGCTCTTGCACATGAATTACTGGCAAATTCACTAACTCTTGTGGGCACAGTGAAAAAGAAAAAGAGATTTGTTTCTCGGAAATTTGTACCAAACAAATTCAATTACTTCAATTTTCGGATTCACTCTAAAAGCATCTCTTGTGTCTTACGTTCCGAAAAAACAAAGATGTGTCGTAGTTCTGTCTGCCACGCATCACAATGCTTACTGTTCAAATGATGTTGACAAAAAACCAAATATGGTATTTTATTATACTGATACAAAATGTAGTGTCGATACTCTAGACCCAGTGGTTCATAAATATATGTGCAAAAGACAGACTAACCGTTGGCCTTTTGAATTGTTTGTGAATATTTTAGACGTGGCTGGAGTAGCCTCATTTATTACTTGAACAAATTTAAATCCAACATAAAACAAAAACAAAACTTAAAATCAAAGATTGTTTCTTACAATGACAGCAGAACAGCTAGTGTTGTCTCAAATTTTGAAAAGAAAATCAAGGGGACTACAATGGAAAACAAAACAGTGTATTAAAAATACTTACAGGAAGTTGAACCAGACAATAAAAAGGAAAAACGAGAAAAGCCTCCAGTTTTAATAAGGAAAAGGTGTCGCATGTGCCCAACAAAAAAGGACAGGAAACAAAAACATGCAGTTCGCTCAAATGTTTGAAATATGCAGTAGAAATGTGTGTAACGATCACTGTATATTTAAAAAAGTTTGTAAGTATTGCAATAAAGAAAAATAAGTGACTAATCTATGGTTTTTTTAACCTAGCACTTAATAATAATTTAATTTGTCATATAAATTTGCTACTTTAGTTGGGAAAAAGCTAATCTTGTGGCTTAAACGTTTTATTTATTTTATAAAATTTTTTTGTATCGATACTTTGTGCTGCTAATTACCATAACCTTTTTTCAGAAGGGTTTTCACACAATAATGAAAGGCAACAACATTGTCATCTTTTTCCAGGGTATGCGTAAACATCAACCCCTCTTTTTAAATATAATGGCCTGGATTTACAAAAGTTTTTATTTATTTATTAAGTATTTATTTGGCTCCAAATGTTTATTACTTGTGAATAAATATTTTTCCTACAAAAGTTTTCTTGCGTTTCATTATTTTGTGGAAATCCTTCAGGTAGATCGCACCCTAGAATTAGACCGCATACTATAGTAGCACCTTTTTTTTAATCTAGACAATTTAAGTTTAACTTTAATAAAAAATCAAAAAATAATATAAGAAATATATGGATAAATATATCAAGTGCATTTAAAAACAGTGGTGTGTAAAGAACCCGAGTTGCCCGGTTACATAAGTAAAATGTGTTGCCCGGATAAGGGTTAAAGGTCGTGGCATATTATCATGCACGTGTGTTTACAGCCCGTAGAGTTTAGTTACCAAAAAATATTATTTAAATGGTTTTAAATATGAACAATTCACACTGTCAGGAATGTATCGCTATAGGACCGCTACGGAACGAGTCGAATCCGGTACGGATAATGCGAATTAGTAGTCCGTCGTTTTTTCTCGTTACAAGTACTTGATTGTAAGCGGTGAAGAAATTTTATATAAATACAATGATAAATGCTATTATCTTGCAAATAAAAAAGAAAATATTTGGAAAAGCGAGTACACATCTTCACCGCACCAAACTGAAACGTTCTATGTATGACAATGTGAACCCGGAATTTGATTGCTGATAATGCAAATACTAATCACAGTAAACAATTGAAAAAGTCCATTTACGTGACGAAGGATGACCCTTACAAAACTTGTAAACTTTATTAAAATCTATAAAAATAATAAATAAATAATAAAATTATTTTATTCAATTTTTGACATATTATTTAAATTTTAAAAAAATACAGAAAACATAATATGAATCTTTGCACTAGTCTACAGCAGTGGTTTCCAACGTTTTCACCACTGAGGACCACTTGTACCTTTTGGCTCGAATAAAGTTAACGCCAGTCTCATAGGAGCATTAAAATTTAGCAACCTATTTCTGTGTTTATTCTTGATGACATATAATGTTGAGAATGATGCCTCACAGAGATAAGTGTAATGGAAAGGAAGAAGAAGTTTTAAAGCCTTTTCACTTAGCAGTGGACTTTTATCAAGTAATCTTATCCAAAAATCTGCAACAGTTTTACAGTAACATTTTATCACTTTTAAATGATCATCGGAGGAAATTTCAATAAGCTGTTCATTTTCCTGAATAGACAGATTATTATCGTGGGGAGCTGAAAAGGGATCAATCAGCCACAGACTACTTTTCCTCACTTCTGTATCAGCAGGGAAGTACTTCTCAAAGTAATCTCGAATCGATTGAATGTAGGACTTAACCAGTGAATGTAAAACATCCTTATTTAAAATCTAAAATCTGATGCCATATCTTCAATTTTTCTACTAACGGTGTCATTGGAAAGAGGAATATTTTGCATTTGTTTAGCGTATTTATAACCTAAAATTGCTTTAGTTGAATCTACGATACATGGTAAAACTAATTCCTCGCCAACAGTAAAGGGTTTTTTGGTTTTGGCGATTCTAAGTGAAAGTTGATATGACGTCTTCAAAGTAGCTTTATCATAAGTTGAGTATCACTTAAGGATATTATTTGACGATTTTAGTTCCGTCTCTTTCCTCTTAAAGAAATCTACATGTTTTCCGGCAAAATTTCTACGCTTTGTTTTAAAGTGTCTAGTTAATTTTGCCGGCTTCATTGCCTCATTACTTAATACCTCCACACAAAATACACATTGAGGTAACTTGACACCAAATTCTTCAATGAATGTAAATCCACATGCTATGTAGTCGGGATTGTACTTACGGTTAGCAGCCTTTGTTTTAGGACCAGTTTGAGTTAATATTGTGCTATCACTGGTAGAACATTCTGCTTTAACGTTCTCACTATCCGTCTTCTTAAAAAAACCCGAAAGTTTCATCTGTTTGCTCATTTTAGTAAACTACAATCACCAAGCAAAAAACACGCACGCTAGTCACTTGACAGTTGAGTCAGCACTGAGTCACTGAGTAGTGGCGCAGGCGCGATCAAAGACGCAGTGTCCTGTACGTACGCGACAGCGGCCAAAACTAAACGAAGATAACGGTACTAACTATTCGGCGCGTGAGGGAAAATACGCGGAAGATTGAGGTGAATGAACCTGTGTTTAGGCGCGTTTGGTCGTCTGGAAACGTTTTGAGTTTAAAAAAATAGGCCGACGCATTAATTTAGGTCTACAGTACCGCTTACTGTAAACCACCTTTTTTTGGTAAATTTTTCCTATTTTTGGCAATTTGACACAGTACGGCATTTATACAAAAAGTTTTGGATTGGTATATAAATTAACTTTTTTGCAACGGCATACATTTCGGCTTGAACAGGGGTGAGAAATCTAAGGCGCTACCCTAAAGTTGAACCTTCTTTCTTTGAAAATACCGAAAAGATTTTGCGGCATAGCTTTTAATGGTTATTGCATATTGTAATATTAATTTATATGCGATTTATGTGGGTTCAATGATCCCATAAAAATGACCCATGGGCTTGTACTCTAAAACCCTAGTAGATCCATCACCTCAGTCACGTCTGTTTCTCGTGCGTCTCTCAATTGGGAATATTGAGAATATTCGTATTATATAAATATATTTAGAATATTGCATCAATATATAGAAGGTTCCAAATTCTTAAAATATCACATAATTTTGAGTGGACCCTGGAAGTCTGTCTAAAATATTATGTTTTCCTCACTTTTTTGGTCTAGTTCAGTTTTATGCCATTCACAAGAATGAATTACTGTAACTTTTGTCTCTGCAATGCTTCATCAAGTCCAATTTGTATATTTTTAATGTCATTGCCATCGTCAGATTCCTAGCACGTTCTTGAATAGCCACCACTTTATCAATGTCACTGTCGTCTGTGAAATTTACATAATCACTCCAATCACCATATATTGATGATCATGATCTCTAAGTGCGTCGGCAGTTTGTGGATTATCGAAGGTAAAATAAGTTTTTCTGGTAGCCCTATTTATTGGGTAAAAGAGAACATTAATCCATGGAAATAATTGCATAATACATGTAAAAAAAAGTTAAATTTACAATTAACATGTAATCTAGTATGTAAATCTAGTTAAATAAAGTAAAAGAAACACAACTTACCTAATGATCGTGCGTATTTACCAAGTATCAATAATGTTATAACTAATTGAATACACTAACCTCAAGCAACAAAATTTGACGGATTCATCATCATCAACAGCTATTCCTCCTTAAGTGTGTCCATTAATTTCTGTTTGTTGTTTTTTGCATCTAGACATGACCAGCCATTCGTTTGATGTCATCAATCCATCTGGTTTAATGTCTGCCTCTACTTCTCTTGTTTGGTCTTGGTCACCATTCAATGTCTTCCAAACCATGAATTAACATTACTAAAACAGACAAAAAGATAACAGTGGGAACCCATAGTCACTCATTTAAAATTACATACTATGGTGGGACTGTAGAAGGGTGGTACTGCATACGCGTGCCCATCTGAAAGTTTATATACTAGTTGAGAACAGTATCTATTATTCATATTTGTTGATTAACAGGTTGACTGTTGACTTCATTGACTTCGTTGACTTCATGCCACGGTGGTCGTATACGACCAATTTGATACGGTCTATGATATAGTTCCTGTTTTGTCAGAGGTCGTGTAAAGAAGCGGAGTTATTGCAGTTTTCGACCGCGGTGGAATAAAGTCGTTGCATATACATATTAGTTTTGATTTTGGCAGAATAGGGGAGACTAAAATAATATCGAAATTTTGACATGTCTTTAGTTTGAGTAAAAAATAAAAAAATGTAAAAAATATTCATTACAAACTAAAAAACTAAAATTAAATAAGAACATGAAAGAAATTAAAAATTATCGGTTATCTGAAATGTTTGTTGAAACAATTTAAACAAAGGTTTGGTTGACCTTTACAAATGTCACAGTAAGCTACTCTATTACTTATTTGACCCGCTTTTATGTTATGTTTCCCCGAATCTTCTCTTTATAACGAGTTTTACAGTATTTTTCATTTTATCATATTATGGTCCTTCACTTTTCGCCAAAGTATGAATTTGCACCGATCTCCTTGTAGTTCGTATTTGTTGTTGTTCCCTTTCGGAATCGTTATTTGGGTCAATATTGTCTTCATAATTTAGGAGTTACTTTATTACATGCTCTCTAAATTCAGTTATTTTCATCTTTTTATCGGCTAGTTGTTTGATAATAATGTAAGAATTTACGAGTGATGCACCAAGAAGCAATTTCACAGTGAGCTTCCTGTATCATTTTAGTGATTTTCGTAGGGGCGAATTATAACTTGACATCTGGTCTGACTGGTCAATTAAGGACTTAACCTTATTGTATTCCATTACAGTCTAGAGGTTTATGAACAACACTACTTCGTCGTTGAGTTTTCCGAGTTTCGGAAGTGTGTTTAGTAGATAGGAACAAGACATCTCCTTAATCCTTCCACTTAAAACGCAGATGCTTCTCTCGTTTTTCAACCCAAACCTTTACCCCCTTTTTCAATTTTTATTTATTACTTCTTTTGGGCTTCTTTGGACGACAGTTTTTTGTGGCAGTTAACCTGTTAACTTCAACTCGCCTTTCCGTTTGTTACTTCTGTTTTATTACATCTACTTTTGCACGAGTGTACTCAATGACCTTTTCGATATTATTGTATGGTATTTTGCAAACTTAAACTAACATTATTTTTTAAACAAATATAAAAAGATATTCTCGATCATTTATTGATTTATCTAACGTCAAACCGTTTTAGCTATAAATATAAATTGATTAATTGCAGTAAAATAATTGCGAATCAATGGACGACCAACAGTATCGAATATCTCTTACAATGTGACTGTGTACATTTCTGGACCGTTCTCAGTACTGAAATAAATACATAATACATTTACCTTTGAGGTCTTTGACAAAAGCAAGTATGAGATTCTGATAGTTGTGTAGCAGTAACAAAATAACACTTTCTAAGTCGCAATACATCTCTATATTTAATATGGATATTGCAATTTTATTTCATCTAATTAATGCCCGTTTGCTGTACACTTTATTTAATTTGTGTATTGTTTGGTATTTTAGTTGCTCGTTAACAGTTTTTTGTTATCACTTAATTGATATTTAGTTACCCGTTTACGGTTTTACCTTGTCTGGTTAACGATACTTAATTACTTTGTGCAATTTTATCTTATCGAACTTAAGCCAGGGGTATATAGAGAAGGTGAAAATATCGGGTTCGTTTGGAAAAATATTCTCAAGAGATTTTGTGCTTAATCACTTTCACGAGATATCCCAAAAAAAGGTTCAAGAGGTCACCCAGACGACAAGTTGTTTAAATTTTTTTAATCTATCAGGGATAACGTGACGTGATGGTACACAAAATGTAACGTCACTAGCAGTCCACAAAATCTAGGAAAGGTCCGAAAAACAAATATTTTGGGAAAAACAATCTGAGAACTTGTCGATTCTTTAAGTACATATTTCAAATAGACAAAAAAAACATTTTGACACAAATTTATTGTATATTATAACTTGTATTTAAACTCATGCTTTGAAACTAAAAATTAACAGATATATCTTTATCACATTTTGAGTACTAAAAAACACAAAAACCCAAATTAAACAAAGAATAAATAAAAAAAAAGTTTAATATGCGCAAAGTAGATACATGAATGAACGGAAATTAGTCAATCTTTGCTGCTGTCTTCGGAAATAACATCCTGTAAGCAGCCTGAACAAATGCAGTTTGCGTGTTCTAAGCATACAAATGTCATCTAGGCATTTTATCTATCTCATTAGATTCATATTTGTTTATTACAAATAAATTGACACCGGCTGCAATCATTGCAGAATCAGATAGGCCATCGGCGAGTGGCTCGAACGCAATTGTAGGCGGTACACATTTTATCAACTAGATCTACTCCGCCTTTGGATTTATTATAGTTCTACATATATTCAGAACATTTTTCTCTAAAATAAAACATACTTGTTTTTTGTGGTATCTTAGGATCAGTAAATTTTGAAGTGGAAGCTCTCTTTGGTTTTTTCTCATAGTGCCCATTAGAGTTAGATGATGTTCATTTAAAACACGATCGGCTAAGCTGAGGCTTGTAAAAAATTGTCACTTATTACATTTCTATGAAAAGCAGATATAGGACTGCAAAGGCAAGGAACGAGGGAACTATTGCTCGTATTACCTTTCTATGGGCCAGGTGGCTGTTATCCAACTTACACCTCTAGATTTGCGATATAAGGAAACTTAGCGTCTGCTAATGCGTAGATTTTTATATTATTATCAAGGAACGAGGGAACTATTGCTCGTATTAACTTTCTATGGGCCAGGTGGCTGTTGTCCAACGTACACCTCTAGATTTGCGATATAAGGAAACTTAGCGTCTACTAATGCGTAGATTTTTATGCCGTATTTGTTGGGCTTATTAAGCATATTGTTACGATAAATAATGACGTGTCATATGACTCAAAACTGCAAACATATTTATTACTAATATCTTTTCTATTCTAGTTATTTCGGCGCTCAGTTGAAACACCTATTTACCTGAATTATGATGAGTCACCCGCGATTTGAAATTTCCAGAAGCAGGCCGAATAGAACCAGTATGAGCGACCTTCTGGGCTCTTCGATGGAGAATCGCGGCAATTCCGGAACTAACGGAATTTTATATTTAAAAATGAATTTTGTTGTAAACAGAACAGTTAGTTTTTAAACATCGCATCGAGATTTTAAAATGTAACGCACGTAGATAAATGATATAATTATTAGTGCAAATAAATTAGTTATATGGTACAAATAAAAACTATAAATTAGACATAATAAAAACATTACAATATATACCATAAAGCCACACTTGCCATGAAAAGCTTACAGTTTTTCATCTACCGTTGTATATGCTGATAATGAAAAATGTTCAAGTGAATTTGAATTAAACGAATCGAAGAATTCTCTCACAGCTACCAATTTTTTATATCTCTATTTTTTTTTAAATTATAACAATAATTTTTTTGGACCTGGATTTTTTTACGTTTTTTGGATTATTATGAACAGAAAAGATCTGTTGTAAGTTTTCTTTAAAGTTGATCATTTTTGACTTATAATTATTTAAGACTGAAAAAAACGCAAAATCACGATTTTCAAGTTCAAAAACACAAGTCAAAAATAATATTTTTAAAATCATAAGTGCTTAAATTCAAGTTCAAATCTCTTTCTCTCAGCTCTCTATTCTGGGCTTACTTTACTTTAAAACAATGTTTTTTATTTGATAATGAAGCTCGTGCTCGTAAGCGTTTCATTATCGATTAGAAAACAATATTTAAGATTAAAATAAGCCCAAAAGACTTATAGGGAAACGATAGAACAAGGTTTGTGTTTGAATTTAGGTCCTTGGTGAATTCCAAAATAGTATTTTTTACTTTGGTTTTTGAGCCTTGAAAATCGCAACTTTGCGCTGTTTTCAATTTTAAATTATTTATGACTCGACAACGATCAATTTTACAAAAAAATAACAGGAGACTTATTTTGGTTAAAATGATCCAAACAATTTAAAAAAAAAATTGTCCCGGTCGTAAAAATAAATTTAAAAAAAATTGTTTGAAAAAATTTGAACAACTTTTAGTATAGGCAACCTCTTGAACCTTATTTTCAGGTATCTCATGAAAGTGATTATTCAGAAAAATGTCATGAGAATATTTTTCCGAACGAACCCGAGCTTTTCGACTTGTTTCTTAGGTATATCATGAGGTTTTTCATGAGCAAAATTATATTTAATTTATATAGGTATTTATAATCCAAATTGTTTGTTTTGGTATGATGGCCACTTCAGAATTTTTACTCTGCGGGTTTTATTATGCACAACAATAACATAAAAATTAAATTAATTATTTAGAGGAATGGGGGTTCAAAGGGGTAGTGAGGCGCAATATGAGATGTTGCTTCCAGATAACATCTCTAGCCTCTCCTACTCAATTCCTATCCTCACCTCCAAGAAGTGTGATCTTGATCACACGGGTGAACCCCGGTAAACCTGAGCAACCCTATTGGAGATTGGGTAACCAACCCCAATGGAAGGTAGGGTCAGGGCGGACGAGGAATGGAGAAAGCATAGCTTGTTCAGAAGCTATAGCCAGCAGCCCTGGCACTGGACTCGGGTGCAATAGGCCGATAACCTGTTCACCTTAAACTCAGCTATCACGAATGCTACGAACAATGAAATAACCGGACGGACCAACGGACAACGACCAAAGCTACGGAATAAGGACTTAATGATGGATTTGCGACTGGGAACTTGGAATGTCCAAACCATGCTGCAGGCAGGCAAAATGCAAAGTATTGCAGAGGAACTATTGAAGTACGAAGTAGACATAGCAGCTCTCCAAGAAATCAGATTTAAAGGGCATGGTTGCATAAATAAAAAAGAATACAGTATGTACTACTGTGGAGCAGAAAGACAAGGAGACTTTGGAGTGGGTTTTATGGTAAACCATAAATGCCGCAGGTCAGTATTGGGTTTTACTCCAGTTAATGAAAGAATATGCAAAATACGTCTAAGGGGAAAATTTCATAATGTTACAATTATTAATATCCATGCCCCAAGAGAAGCAGCAGATGAACTAGTAACCGACCAATTCTATGACCAACTACAAGTAGAATGTGAAAACGCACAGAAGAGAGATGCAGTTATAGTTCTGGGTGATATGAACGCGAAGCTGGGAAAAGAGAAAATATATGCAGAATCCTTTGGTAAGCATAGTTTACATAATATTACCAGCAACAACGGTATGAGAGTGGCACAGTTGGCAATGGCAAACAAACTAAGAGTTGTTAGTACGTGTTTTCCTCATAAAAATATTCATAAAGGAACCTGGATGATACCTGGTACTAATAAATTTAATCAAATTGATCACATATTAATATCTAAGCGGTGGGCAACCTCCGTAACAAATGTTAGAACATATAGAGGCGCAAATTGCGATTCGGACCATTTCTTGGTTATATCGAAGATAAAACAAAGAATATCAATGGTAAGAAAAGAGAAAGGCGCCAAACAAAGAAAATGGAATACATATATGTTTAAAAATCCTAAAAAGAAGAATGAGTACCAGCAGAAAATAAAAGTAATATTAAATGAAAGAGTAGAACAAAACAACATTGAAGAAGAATGGAATATCATCAAAACGACTATTACAAATATGGCAAAGGAAACATTAGGTGAAACCTCAAGCCAAAGAAACGAGGAATGGTTTGACCAAGATTGCCAACAAGTAATAAATAGCAAAAATATAGCTAGACAGAAATGTCTACAAAGGGATTCCCGATCGAATAGAAAGGCATATGAAGAACTCAGAAAAGATACATAGAAAATGTGCAGAAGGAGAAAGAGAGAAATGTTGAATAGAAAAATATAACAAATTACAGATTATATTAAAAGAAGCGAGGCTAGAAAATTTTACAAGGAAATAAAGCAATGCACCCAAGGATACATAACAAGATCAACAGTTTGCAAGGACAAAAATGGGGCAATTATCAGCGAGAAAGAGGAAATAATGAAAAGGTGGAAGGAGCATTTTCAAGAACTGTTAAACCCAGAAAAAGAACAAAACGAAGATGAAGAGATTTTTCACCACACAGCAGAACAACTAGTTGAGCAACCAACATTGGAAGAAACGATAAACGTCATAAAACATCTAAAAAATAACAAAGCACCTGGCACAGATGGAATAACTGCAGAACTGATAAAGAATGGTGGACGTGCGCTATGGAGGCGTATCCATAAACTAATCGACCGCATATGGACACTAGAAGTCATCCCAGAAGATTAGAAAGTGGAAATCATACTTCCTATGTACAAAGGGGGAGACAAACGACTCTGCAAAAATTATAGGGGCATAACAGTTTTAAATGTCATCTACGAGATGTTATCAGGAATTATATATAGCCGCCTGGAATCGTTTTCGGAGGAGATTATTGGTGAATACCAATGTGGCTTCAGACCAAAGAGGTCAACTATAGACCAAATACATATGTTAAGAGGTATACATGAAAAATGTGTTGAATATAACATACCTATTTACAACTTGTATATCGATTTCAAACAGGCGTTTGATGGAGTAGATTGACAAAAGATGTTAAAGCAACTATCTATGTTAGGGATACCCAATAAGTTGGTTAAACTTATACGAATGACTCTGGAGGGTTCCAGAGCTATGGTGAGAATAGATGGAGATATGACGCAGGCCTTTGATATTGAAAATGGAGTTAGACAAGGGGATGCCTTATCAACAACACTTTTTAATCTAACTTTAGAAGCTGTTGTTAGAAAACTGGATATAAACGGCTGTATTAATACAAGATCTATGCAAATATGCGCATATGCGGATGATGTTGCCATAATAAGCCCCAACAAAAGGGTATTAAGCGAAAAAGTTATAGAACTGAAACGAGAAGCTGCTACGTTTGGTCTATATATAAATGAAAGCAAAACAAAATATATGGAGTGCACAAAATCAAATGAACATGAGAATCTGAAGGTAGACAACCATACCTACAAATATGCCTCCACTTTTCCCTACCTAGGCTTAATAATAAATGACAACAACAACATCAGTCAAGAAACACAAGCACGGATTCTTAGCGGTAATAAGTGCTTTTATGCATACAAAGACTTAATGAAAAGTAAGTTACTGAATCGTGAGTCTAAGCTGAGAATCTACAAAACAGTAATTAGACCAGTGGTCACGTATGGATGTGAAACGTGGACCCTCTCAACCATTGATAAAAATCAACTGAGAATATTTGAGCGCAAAATACTAAGGAAGATATTTGGACCAACCCACTGCAGCGATAGTTCGTGGAGAATTAAAATGAACCACGAGCTGGATGAACTAATGCAGAGCGCAGATATTGTCAGATTTGTAAAATCACAAAGACTAAACTGGCTTGGTCACATAGAAAGAATGCCAGATAATCGAGCTGTAAAAGTAGTCCAGAGATGGAAGCCCCAAGGAAACAGAACAAGAGGAAGGCCCCGTAAAAGATGGATAGACGACGTAGAGAGGGATCTTAAAACGATGAACATCAGGCAGTGGCGAAGGAAAGTATCCGACAGAGCAAAATAGAAGAACATTGTTAAGCAGGCCAAGACTCAAGGGTTGTAGCGCCTTTAGAAGAAGAAGAAGAAGAAAGATTTAGAGGAATGAGGAGATTTTTTTTGCTTGATGGAAATATTGATATTATATTATATTACTTCATCATCTATTGATGATGATTACTAGATGTCTTGCTATGTCTTCCTTTTTTTATAAAAGACATAACGTCTTTACCACCACACAAGTGTTTGTATGTGTGGTATATTTTATCATTGTACCTTCTCGTTAATATATCGGTTTCTTTTTGTAGAGCAACACGTTTTGATCTATCTTGGAGATGGTCCATGGTTATGATCCATGTTATGTCAGCATTGGCTGTATAAGGGTTTTGTTTATTTTTGTTTTAGTTTTTTTTACTATAATTATAATTCCTTTGAATTTTCTATATTTAGTTGTATTTTGTCATCAGGGAGAATAAGAATGTGAATTTCGCTACCAGTTTAAAACCAGAGTCATCAATAGTGCATTGGTGACCAACGTTTCTGGTTCTCTTGTTGGGTTGTTGATGCCATCATTTTAGTTTTTACCATATTTGTTTGTAGACACATCTTTTTTGAGTCATTTGAGAAAGTAGAGTACATTTCTTTTAACTTACATATTTTGTATGTATTTTGTAAGGATTTATTATAAATATTTCCTGTGTTGTCCAGGATTAGCAGTTTAATATATTGATCATACAGATATACTTGTGTCATATATAGAGATTTACAATAAAACTATTAGTTCCACCTTTTACAAAATCACAATTTGCTTACATAGGCATCCATTCACACCTTCGTGACCAAATTGGTAAAGTCGCGAATGTGCATATTTGCTACTTTTCAGGAGAGCTAAAAAACACTTTGGGCTTCGACTAAAAATCGGTTTGTAATGTTATTTGCCTTTACACACCTGATTTGGAAACCTTAAAAAAATGCCTAAAAAAGTTAATAATGAAAATAGGCTAAGTAACCGCAGTTACTGAAAAAGTCACATGCGTTGGTTTACATAACTGACTATTGTTAGAATGTTAGACTATAAAAAATAGCAAATCTGCATTTGTGTTAAAGGAGAATGTACTTATGTATCACCTATTGATTGGTTTTCTCATGAGGTGGAGGGAACAGAATAGAGAACTTTAAGATTGAAAAAATTTAATGAAACGCTAAACTATTTTATAATTTTGCTTTAAAATTAAGAAGAAAATTGCTTCAGTTGTTATGATTCGCAGCCAGAGGAATCTGACTCTGGAAGGGCATCTCGTACACTGTCCTCAAAGAAAAGATTTGAGAAATCATGCTAAACACGTGGTGATCCTTACAAAGATTTTGAAGGTCTTTTAGTTTTTTGGTAGCAATGGGGAACCTTGGTTTGTAGGGTTTTATCGGAGAATTATTAGAAGAAGGTCTTCCCGTTTGTTTTTCATCCCTTTTGTAATGTCCTTCACAAAGGGTGTATCATCTGAGTAATCTGTTCTTACGAATAAGGCATCTGGATGAGTTGACAGGTACTTAAACCAAATGGCTTTTTTAAACGGTAAGTGGTTACATTTTTTATTGCCACTGTCAGGGTCCACAAAAGCAATCTTATCAGTACAGAAATCATTATGGCACAAAATGGTGGCTTACTTCTAGCAGTGAAAATTTTTTGGCGCCGCTTTTCCGGAGGAGTAAAAATTGGGACATTTTTACTTTGCTGCTCTATTTTGGCATAAATAGAGTCACACTCCATTTGGCTATGACTAGATTCAAAAAACCTGTTTGATTTGAAAATTTGTTTGATAGAGGGGTGCTCCTTAACAACATTAATATACATGGTAATGCATTTGGAATTTTTTCCTGCTTTCCGTTGCTATCCGACATCATTGTGGCAAATTCTGTATTGGTTTGTCCCATCAAATAAGTATAAATGCATCTCGATATCTCTATACTGCCCCGGTTTCCTTCTGTTTCGTCCCAGATACAACAGGTAACACTAGCATATTTAAAATTGTAAATAGTAAGGTTGTATAAATCCAACTTTCTAAAGTAGAAGAATGGTCCACTAGCTCGTTTTGGTATGTTCAGAATCATTATAGTTTGTATTTCTTTTTTGCTCTTCATGAGCAATATATTTCTCACAACGATTTGTAGCAGGTTTGTGAAATTTCAGTTTGTACTCACGAAAAATTTGTCTGTACTTTTCTAAAGATACTGGATTTTTATTTTCTTCAATGCACTTTTCTTTATACAAGTTGTGCATAATTGTCACATTTAAGTCACTGACTAAATATTGGTATTCTGATTTCTTTCTTGCATAGTGTGATTCCATTCTCGGGAACAATAAAATGTGATCTCTTATGAATTTTTCATTTATAGGATTTACTTTATTTGGTGGATTTTTTTCCCTCGTAGGTCAAATAGCAGAATTCCACTAGATTTAATCTTTTTAAAATCCCTCTTATCAGTGACTCTGAAATATTTAAAGTATCGAGAAAATTCTCTAAACACATCAACTCAGCCATTTTCAGCGGAAAAAGTGTATTTTTTGGTGTAAGCTTTTTGTGACTCCACTGCTTTTGTCACTTTTCTTGATTTTGGTTGCACAGTTGTTCTAATAGGGATGGCAATGTATGGAAACCATTATAGATTTTTTCTCTCTCAGGCTCGGGTACATTAGTTAAACATTTATGCTTGACTCGGCCAGAGCATCTTGGTTGTTTACGGGGCCTTGCATTAATTAATTTTCCTTTTACGGTTGAATATTCGAGACCTTTAAGTCTCTCGGATGCTTCCTCCTGTCTTGTATAAACACCATTTTTTGATACTTTTCGCTTTTTTGCGATAAATGATTCTGATTTTGTGCTGGGTTGCGGTTATCATTTATAGTAGGCCTATCACTGGGATCACTGCTTCTAGGTATTTCAAGACCAACAATATCATTGGTAGATAATTGTTGAGAATTTCCATCTGATTCGAGATTTGTGGTAGACAAAAGATTTGTTGGATGATCAGTTGGCCTATCGTATTCAGTAAGGTCTCACTTTACCATGTAAGTTCAAATTCCAATCAAAATTCGAAAATAATACTCACGGTAACTAGAAAACAGGAGACTGGTATTTAAATAACAAATGTTCATACTTAAGGTCTTATTATAGGTTACGTTTATAAAGGTTAACAAACATTCGTCATTTACTTCCTTTCAGCACTGCCAATTAGGCAAACTGACGAATATGCCACTTTCGTTATTTTGAAGATCTGTAATTGTTGTAATACACTTTGGTAAAAGTGCGAATGTGGCACATTTGCTTGTTTAGCTATGAAATATTCATATTCGACTGTTTAGCATTGTGAATAGTGAAGTAGGTATAGATTCGTTAAACTAAAAATAGTCAACAAACACGTAAATCTTGGACCTGCACATTCGCTGTTTTACTGAAATATACATCTTGACAAGCCACAGTTGTTTAGGGTATTAGCTGAGATACGTCAATTTTGCACATTCGCTACTTTACCAGTTTGGTCACGATATTATCTATTGGAATCTTGTTTCCAATTCCATCTATTTTTTATTATACCATCAATCAATATTACACAAACAAAACACAAAATTAATATGTATTCGTGTAATTTAATTGATTAATTTTACACAATAATTCAGTTAATTAAATGACGTCACTGCTCTCGTGCAAGATTTTGTCTTATCAATAATTTATCAACTAGACTATTCTTTTTATTAACAGAACTATATTGTATATTTAACTTTAATTTACATTCAATAAACAATAATTACTTTTACTTTAAAGCAATAATATGACTTTAAACACTAAAATTTATTAAAAACAACACCTGCAGTGGGCATCTATTAGTTGAGTATTTCATAAAAACTACCTTACACCTGGCTTAAACATCTTGTTATTTTTAATTAATTTCCACTTTCTGATCTACTCAGTTGGGCTGTGTCAATCGTTTGGATAACTCCATATTTTCGAGCCAGGGTTGTATTTTCGATTTTAATCTAATTTTTAGGCTTTGTTAAATTGTACAATTTTTAAAATTGTACATCCGAATAATTATCTCGCTAGAGGGTTAAGAAAGGGATGGCAAACTCTGTCTCTCCGTTTCGCTAATATTTCCTTTTCTGCAAGGGCATTAACTGTCTTTCTTCCTATTAAAAAATTATTTAAACTAGTTATTAAAAACTAAGTGCAATGTAAAAATATTGTATACAATAATAAAACTATCAGCTAAAATCTTATCTGACGTACACGGGCTCAGTGACATCTGAAATGACAACAATTGCTTTGATCGTATACTATCATCGAAATTCGAATGGTTTGTACCCATTCGAGTCGTTGTATAAGAAAAAATTCGTATACGCAGTATTCGAAAGTACAAAAAATTTGATGTAGAGCGAATTTCTTACAATTTTGTATGCCAAATATGCTCAGAAATTCATGAATGAATTAGAAAATACGACCCATGTTTTGTATGTTTCCTTAAAAATAATATCCTTTAACATCGACCTAGTGTCAAAACATTTGTAAAATTTAATACCTAGTATTAAATCACACATTCAATATTTACCACATGTTCAATTTAACCATTTAAATTTTACCTTTTTGCATTAATTGGTAAACGCTCACTGATTATTCACCCCAAGTGAGTAGGATGCGTCCAAAATCTTAAACTGATTTATCAGTCTGTCCCAAGGATTTCTCATAACTCTTTACGTCTTTACGTTATTACATACAATGCCAGTGCCAGAAGTCTACTGTCCGAGAAGAGATTGACAGAAATGGAAACTTAAATGAATAAAATTAAATGGGATGTCATAGGTATCAGCGAAGTTAGAAAGAGAGGTAAAACTTTGAAAACACTGAAATCAGGACGTATATTCTATCAGACTGGCCCTGAAACTATATCAGTTGGAGGCATCGGTTTCTTTGTCCATAAAAACCACGCTAAGAAGATAATAAACACACAAAGTATATCCAAAGTATCAAATTATCCAAGTTTACGCTTTAACATTGGACCATACAGACGAAGAAATCGAAATGTTTTATGACGATATATCACTGCGCTTAATGACTTTCGTACTTAATTCACAATTTTATGTGACGATTTAAACGCAAAAATAGGTGTAAAAGAAGCAGAGCTAGAAACATCCTTGAGAAAATTCGTTTCCGCAGGAAGAAATGTCCGAGGATAAACGCTACTAGGATTCCTACTTCAGAATAATTTATTCAACATGAACAGCTTCTTTCACAAAAAGATGCACAGAAAATAGACCTGGCAAAGTCCAAACGGTAGAACAAGGAACGAAAACGACCACATCATGAGTGACAAAAACCAAATAATTCATGATGTAACAGTACACAACAAGTTCACCACAAGCGGTGATCACAGAATGATACAAGCGAAAATCCAAATCAACATAAAAAAAGAAAGGAACATTATGATTTAAAATAAATCTCATGGTATCTGGACACCCCCATTAGATGTCAAACAATATCAGGTACATAACAATAATAAGCTATTTCTACATCAAACCTCCAAAAACGATCTTAACGACTTGAATAATCTCATCATAAACGCCTTACAAGAAAGTCACCGAGTGAACAAGAAAATCAGATCTAATGTAAATCCAAATCAGTAAAATAAGTTGATATACTAAAACGCAGCTGCATCAAAGAAGACAAAGGAAAAGCGATAGGAATGCAGACAGCCACACTTTAAAAAAAAATGAATAAAACTGTTTTGAAGGAAATCAAAAGAGATTTAAGGAAATTTAAAACCGATATTATTAAACGTACTATATAGAAAAATAACGGCCTAAAAGTTCTACGTAGAAATCTAACGAACGGGAAATGTGAAATTGATAAATTAAGTAACAAGCAAAATGAAATATTATCACGTAGAGACGAGTTATTATAGGTCGTCGAAGATGTTTGCGAGAAATTATATAGAAGTAGACGAAGGATGAAGGACGAGAAAATCAAACAGGAATACAAACAGCCATTTCGAAGAAGATCATGATTGAAGGTTCCGAACTAATGCCAGAGATAAATGTAGATAAGATTCGACAAGCGTTAAGAAAGATGAAAAACAACAAAGTTCCTGGAGAAAATGGAATTGTAATAAAAGCTATCGAAAATTATTAATATTGCTATTAAATAAATTATTAAAACTGTTTAATCAATGTTTGCAGCAAAGAGATGTGCCCAAAGAATGAAACAATGCTATAACCATCCTTTTGCATAAAAAAAGAGATAGAACGGACCTAAAAAATTTAAGACTTATTAGTCTGTTAAACCACATGTACAAGCTCTTTACTAAATTATTGACATCAAGATTGGAGAAAAAATTAGATTTCTGCCAATCGAGAGAGCAGGAAGGATTTCGATTAAAAATTATGGTACCGATGATCACCCCCATACAGTAAAGACACTCATTGAAAAATCTATGGAATAAAACAATCCTCTTGTCCTCACTTTCATAGATTTTTATAAAGCGTTCGACACGATTGAAATAGACAGCCTTAGAGAAGCAATGAATGACAGCAGGATTGACCATAGGTATAGTGAAGTTATTTACAATATTTACAAAAATGCCACTATGAGTGTTAAGATACACGGTAAAACCCGACCAATAAAAATAAAACGTGGAATAAGGCAAGGATATACAGTGTCACCGAAATTACTTATAACGGCATTAGAATATGCCTTTAAGATGGTCAATTGGGAACACAGAGGAGTAACAGTAGACGGCGAAAAGCTTAACCATCTCCGTTTCGCAGATGACATTGTTCTTATCACAGATAATTTAGGAGAACCCACAGATATGTTAAATGAATTGGACGTTGCATGTTCGAAGGTGCTTAGAATAAACTTGAACAAAATTAAGTTTATGACAAATATGGTCCCGAATAACCATTTAACTATTCAAGACAAAGTGGTAGAACTGGTAGAGAAATATACGTATTTGGTTCATGAAATAAGAATCAGCAGAAATAACCAAACATGCGAAATAAAAAGCCGAATTACTTCAGCGTGAGCAGCCTTTGGAAAACTGCGAGACACACTTAGGAACAACATACCTATTAGCCTCAAAAGAATAGTATTTGATCAATGCGTATTATCGGTCGTGACCTACGGGGCGGAAACTATGACTCTAACCAAGACTACAGCCTTAAAATTAAGAGTGGCAAAGAGACCAATGGAACCGTCTTTGCTGGAAGTGCAATAGCAGACAAACGTAGTAGAGGAAGACCACCTACACGCTGGACTGATGACATGAGGCCTATCACCAAAAATTTGCAGCAAAGAGCACATAATCGTCAAGAGTGAAGGAGTTTAAGGAAGGTCTATGTCCAGCAGTGGACGTGATAAATGAAGGCTGGATGATGATGATGATGATAAACTCATAATGGTCCGATAGGACAAAAAACTTGTTCAAACTTTGAATCTCCTTCAGATAATTTAAGAAATTTTAACAAATATATACCATTTTACACCAGAAGTTTTTAATTCATTGTAAGTTTTGTTATTGTGTCTGCTGGGTGGAGTGATTTTGATACAGTTAAATTACCTCAACGTTCCTAAACTGAGATGAATACGGGGCCCTATAAATAAGAACAACAGGTGGCGAATCAGATACAAGTATGACATATCTAATATATATACATATATATACATATATATATATATATATATATATATATATATATATATATATATACATATATATATATATATATATATATATATATATATATATATATATATATATATATATATATATATACATATATATATATATACAGTGTGTCCATAAAGTATGGAATAAATTCGATATTTCCTAAATGAAAAGCCTTTTTAAAAAAATCTAAAACACGTCTATTTTTAAATTTAATGTTCTACATTTTACAAACTGAGATGATTGGGACACGAGACTGCCAAAAAGAATGCTAATGGGAGGAATAGTAGGGAAAAGGAAGAAAGGCAGACCGAAAACCAGGTGGAAGAATGATGTTGAAAAAGACATAGAAAAAATTAAAATACCAAACTGGAAAAATAAAGCAACAAACAGAAAAGAATGGACAAGAATAGTAACCCAAGCCATGGGCCTTCTAGGCCTGAAGAGCTAAATTATATATACATTTTACAATAAAATTTTATAATACAAGGTGATACACATTACAGTGATGAAGTCATCAGCTCTTTTTTTAAATTTAACACCCTGTATTTTAGGACGTTTTTAGATCTACAAAAATGAGCTGATTTCAAAAAAAGTATAATACTCGGGTCTAATGGATATAATTTGAAAGATATGCGCTTAGAAAATAAATTATTTAATATCAATTGCAAAAAAGTATAGCGTACTTCTAGTTTTTGGTAATCTGTAATTATTTTTAGTAACGTTCAATAACAATTAAGTAGTACAATAATTGTATTAATTCGTAAATGTTCTGTATTATTGCTTAGAATTAATTTTAAGTAGAAACGAATTTGAGTGTAAAGCAAAGAATTACAAACTCATGATGATTGGGTATGAAGACAAATCGCGAACTCAGATAGAAGTATGTAATTTATTTAATGATAAATATCCAGAAATACCCATCCCGCAGTAGACAGTAAGTAAGATTGGAAAGAAATTTCGAGAAATTGGTACGGTTGAAAATGCAAGCAAATCAGGTTGTCCCTCTGTAAATTATGTTACAACATTAGATGTTCTACTTGCTTTTAAAGAAGATGCACACACTTTTGTTCGTAAGGTTAGTAGTGATCTCGATGTTTGCAAAACAACGGTACACAAAGTACGTAAAAGTAAGTAAAGTACGTAAAATCCTCAGTTATACAGGAATTAAACGAGAATGATCCAGATAAAAGAATACAATTTTGCTAAATAATGATGGATAACAGCCAACGAAGCCCTCTCTTGGTTCAAAATATTATTTTTTCTGGTGAGGCAATATTCAAATTAAATAGCGAGGTCAACCGTCAGAATTGTAGATACTGGGCGAAAGAAAACTCCAACTGGATGCGGGAATATCATACACGATGCCTGCAAAAGGTAAACGTATAAGCTTTTATTGTAAAAAATAAAATCATTGGACCCTACTACTTCGAAGGTAATTTAAACGGGCCAACATAACTTCAGTTTTTAAGTGGGTATCTCGTACCTAGTTTAGTTAATTTATTCTCCAGTACAATAGATCTTGGACGTTTTGATAAAAGTTTATGGTTTCAACAGGATGGTGCGCCTCCGCATTATGCTTTAGAGGTGCGAAGGTATCTAAACGAAATTTTTCCGAACAGGTGGATTGGAAGACGTGGACATATTGAATGACTAGCGAGGTCGCCAGACCACAATCCTTTGGAATTTTTTATGTGGGGTTATCTAAAAAATGTTGTTTATAAAACGAAACCTGCAAATATTGGAGACTTAAAAACAAGAATTCGTAAAGAAATAAACAATATTTCTCAAGAAAGCATAAACAAGGTTCTACAAGAATTTGTACACCGTTTGGGTTACTGTGAAATACAACAAGGCTACAATTCGAACATTTAAGATTAAGTCATGTATTAATTACTGAAATACTTTTAAGTTATTTATTATAATTTATTTATAATTTATTAGTATTATAAATCCATAAAAATGAATTTTCTAAGCGCATATCTTTTAAATTATATCCGTTAGACCTCCAGTATTATACTTTTTTGGAATCAGCTCATTTTTATCAATCTAAAAATGTCCTAAAATACTGGGTGTTACATTTAAAAAAAAAAGATGACGTCACTACTGTAATGTGTATCACCTTGTATAATGAAATTTTATTGTAAAATATAGAATATTAAATTTAAAAATCGACGTGTTTTAGATTTTTTTAAAAGGTCTTTTCATTAATGGAATCTGGATGGATGGATCTCAACTTCCATCCCTTCCGCAATAGCTGGTTGTTATATAAGATTTTAGTAAACAATTTGTGGTACCTCATTTTCTTCCCGTCCTAATTTTTTTATATTATGTTTATATGTTTTTTGATATTACATTTTTCATACATTTGTTTTACATTAAATTTTTTAATATGACTAGATCCGATATTTACTTTTAAGCTCGGTATAGTTAATCTGCCGTTAGCTCTGGTAATTATGTCGCTATACATTATCCGTTTTTTATTGCAAACTCTTTGTTTGGTTCTTGGCTTACAATGCTGATATTGTTTTGTCCAAAGAACCATGCGTAAAAGCTTATTTCAATAAGGTGAAAACTGACAGTAATTTAATACTGATAAAACTATTTAAAAGCACATTTATTGCAGGTACAAAAATAAATTGTAGTTGTATTTCTGATAACAATTCCAGTAATTAACAAAAATATTGATGATTAATGCAAAATAGCACTATAGAATCGCTACAGAACCATTGAATTTTTTGAATGTCAAGAACCTTGCTTAAATTTTTTAAAATATATTAAACCTAATGTTTTATTAATTACCTGATATAATTCTTACACTGATAAAATGTTTTTGTTTTGACAGATACTAAAAAACTCATCAATTTTCTGTATCTCTTTAATTGTGTGATGTCACATTCACCCTTTTCCTGTAAAATCTTTGAAAAAAAGCAGTTTTCAGTGTATATCTTGCAATTCAGTGAATTAAAATATTTAATAATTTTTCTTGATATTTTCAATTTTCTATTTTCTTCGCGTCACGCTTGTTACAGAGGAATGGTTTTTTTTTATAAACTCTTTGATATTCCTGGCGACAAATTCAAATTACAGCTGTGGCAATATTCTAGTCAGTAAGTGTATTGGGAAATACTTATTATAATTTTCAGTTAAGGGTGCAAATAGGAATTGAAATTTGGAACGAGAAACTGTATATAGTTCAGGGAAATAAGCAAAAATACGTTGTTCGTGACACAGATCCCTCCAGCCAAATTATAATTGTTTTAAGTAGTATGAACCTCTGTTACAAGAACCTATATATTTTCCATACTCCCTTTTTGGACTTAATTATTAGTTATTAGCCAATTAAAGTCAAAGACGGTAAATATTTGGTTTCTTCGTCTATCAACAAAAAGTAAATTATGTGAAACAAATTTTAGAGAAATAAAGTTATAACTCATAGAAAAACATACACAATAGCGTTTTATAAATCATATTATTCTTATTTATTATATAATAAATTTTAAAAATAAACTTGAAACCTTCATGAAAAGTTAACCTTCTGTTATCTTTTTCTTGCTAATCATGAGGTTTGCCTTTTTTAATTTCATCCCACCTTCTATTCCTCTCATCTACTGGTTTTAAAAATGGATTGATGACAAACGATTATTTGAAAACAATTAAGAATTTGAAAAAAGAGATTGGTTAAATAGTCGATTTTTAAAAAGCTTTGAGCTTTCTACACTATTAGCATTATTATATTAAAGCAGGGTGTATATGCCAAGTTATCATCATCGTATTTTACCGATTATATTTATATATATATGTATATATATATATATATATATATATATATATATATATATATCTATATATATTGTTATGATTCATTTTATCAGCCAAAGATAAAATTAAAAATTACTAAATAGACCATTTAAATAAATTTTCAAGATATCCTGGAAAGTTGTTAAGCTATGTAAAATTGAAAATAATATTGGTTTGCTCTTAATATATTTCAAAGTACAAAATATTATATTATAATTCAAATAATTCAACTAATAAACTATAAAAGATATTTCAAAGAAATGAAAGTCGATTATTCTGGATGACCTGTAGTAAACAAAATTTAAGATATGCATAAATTATTTTCCTTGTAAAATATATTCGAGTGACGTGAGTGAGCTGAGTGAGTGAGTCATGAACAATGCTAGCAGGTTTTCCAAATGGACTTGTACAGTGAATAAGACAATAGAATAGAATATTTAGAAATTATATTTCTTCGTTAGTTCTTAAGAATTTGTAGAAACCGATTAGCATGTTAATAGTTTTTGGGAAATTTATAATTGCAGGTAAAATTGTTGTTTGTTATCTAAATGGTAGATGGGGATAAGTGTGACGAACTCTGATTGGAGGAGATTGAAAAAAGTGGGATAGGTATGTAGGAATGAGAGTTTAGCTAGATTTTTGAGGGAGAAAAGATAATGGGTTCTTTTCCAAGGGTGCAAGGCGAACAGTCATTGTTCTTTGGTGGTTCCCAAGTGATAGGAAGCATTAGAAGTGAATGTTTGTTAGTTTTCTTGGAGTAAGTGTATCTGACGGAAGCTGATCCAATAAAATATTGTAAGTTATACTTTTCTACTTATATATTTCAAGAGTCACTGTTCAGGCCGGAACGAGAGATTCAGTTTATCGAGAGGAGAAAAGGCTTGCATCTTTTGAACGATACGTGAATTTGAAGGAGATCATTAAAGACGAGAGGCTCGCAATAATTTGTTGTAAGATTGCTGATTACCTAGGAAACTGCTAAGAATAGATAGTGTAGGCTACAAGGAACAAGGATTTGGACAACATCATCAGAGAGATAGTTTTTTTTTACCATTCGTCAGTTTTTCTTTATTAACAAAGTTTTTTTTTATTGCGTTAGAAAAAATAGAAATATCTTGATCAGGAGATTTAGAACAACAATTTTGATTTGAAATTTTAATTTATATTGTATATAACATTAATTTTTGAGGGTTCACGTACGTAGAACAAAATTTTGATAATCATTATATGAGATATTTTTTGTTGAAGATATTGGAGTGTGTGAATTTTATTTTAATATATAATGTTGTATCATATATGTTTTTTATTATTCCGGTATTCTTTAGACCTTACCTATCATACGTAAAGCATAGATATTGAAACACGAATATAACCCTGAGATAAGAGAATTAAATAGTGCGATAAAATCATAATTGCACCATTTAAATAAGTTTAATTAATTTATTAATTAGCTAATTAATGGCTTGGCGCACCTCTGACTTTTAATATCACATTAACATATATATATATATATATATATATATATATATATATATATATATATATATATATATATATATATATATATATATATATATATATATATATATACTGTTATGATGTGTTTTTTGTTTGTATGATGAGCAATGAGTATTTTTAATAATATATAGGGTTTTTATCGCGGTTCTCAAAGAATTAGCTTGTAAGTACTTTTTTAAATTATCTTTTTTATAACTATTATGAAACATACATATATATCTAACATAGCCAATGTAAATTTAAAATAAACTATCTTTAAATTGATGTTCTTATAAAACTAATTAAATTCTATAGACAATGTTAAATTTAAAAAAACTATCTTCAAAATTGAAATTGTTATGACATTAACTAAATTATATTAACAAAATTTTGTACCTTTCTTTCACTGAATGCCTAAATGAACTGTTTTCTACTATATAGATTCTAATCACCACTGAATGTCTTCGTACTTCAGTTATCCTTGTTTTTTGTGAAATTACTTTTTCCAATTATCAGCTTCTACCAATTTAAGATATAGTTTTCTTCACCAGCATTTATACACCACCAACCAAACCAGCAAACACCATTTATATTTATTCTTCTTTTCAATATACCAATATCCAATTATTATAAGTTGATTTATACTAATCTCCAATCATAATATAATTTTAATTCCTTCCAATGTCCATTCAATATTCTTCTAATATACTTTTATAATCTTCAATAATTATTTGTGTATAATTATAAATGTGCATTAAATATATGCATACTTTTTAATCTTCATTTAACTCACTATATTAAACAATTGGACTTTCTCCAACTAACTTTCATATTTCTTATTAAACTGCTTGACTGACTTACTAAAACTGTGAACAATTGACTTCACTAATTAATTGTGTCTATCTTCTACTAACTTTCATAATAAACTGGCCTGACTTCTGACTAAAAACTTCCATCTTGAATCCAAATCACGGGTATTTATATCCTTTTGTCTATTCCAGAACCATCTGGTAAGAGATCATGTTCCAATTTGTTCTATTTCTTCGATATCGATGTTCTCGAAAAAAATATCTGTTCCATCCACTGACATAATCATTATTCCAGAATGTTCGACCGTAAACAATGGTCACACTCTGCACTCTGGAGAATTCGTTAATGTTCCATTGATAATTTTGTTGACGTTTAGGCTTTTCAGATCAGAATAAACATTTAAATTAGTAACTAACACTCTAATTTAATAAAATACACATTTCAAACAATATATTATTATAACCCCACTTATATTCCTTTATGATTAATTTCTATCTGTCAATTACTTACTGTATAGTTGGTTGCCTAGGCACATGGCTCACTTAAACATATTTACAACATTAAAATATAACTTTTTACAATTATTATATGATAATTTCTTAAAAATACCCTCACATAAATAATTTTTATTAAATTCTCTAGTATATAACTTATTTAAAACAACCAAATATCTAATATTATGTAGTATATAACTTATAAATTATTTTCTATAAACCCTAATCGTATCAATACCCCAAAATAATATTTAAAATAAATAATTTACTTATTATTTTTTTAAATATTAATTTTCTCATACCTTATTAAATTTAATAAATCAATTTTTTTTTTTTAAATGTGTTAAATACATCCCTGTTCGCTGTCTATGTCAAAACAGAGAACAACGGAGCACAGTTCGGCTATTCTATGGTCAAACTGTCATGTCAAATGGAGCAATGGATGCGATATCAGAGAATAAAATATAACCTTAATTAAAAATATAATCTATATTGTGTTCTGTTTATTTATAGACAAAATCTAGGAATTATTTCCATTCAACAGGCTTTCATCAATATGAATTGGTAAGTTTTACACTTTTTATAAAGACATTTACACAATCAATTCTGTATCCAACCCCAAATTATGATTTTTAGGGTACAAATTAATTTCCATATATACAAAATTCAACAAGTATGATGTCAAATTGATTCAAAATAATGAAATCTACCATCTATTTAACAAATCAAGTCTATTGAATAAAATGGATATATCAGTAAGTTATTAGTGTTATTATATTTGTGTTAAAGGTATAGAAAACATTATTCAATCTCTTCATGATATTGAAAAATGTCATTAATATGAAACATGCCTCTTAGTCTGTTCTCTGCATCTATTAACACATAACTATTTAGTCCATTCTGATTTTCAATTCTATATGGACCTTCAAACATTGGTTGTAATTTCTTACAACGATTTTCTTTAACATTACTTTTTCTAAGTGAACGAATTAACACTAGGTCTCCTTTTTGAAATGTGATTGGTTTTTTTATATTTCGATTTTGTCTTCTGATATATTTTTCAGCTTTCCTCCTAATTCGGTTATTCACTTTCTGCATTACTTGTTCTAACATATCCTGATTATATTCACTAATCCACTTTCTATTTCCTATATGGCCAAACATTAAATATTCTGGTACTTCCTCTGTATTCAAATTATGTGTATTATTTAAAAAATATTCTACTTGTGGTATATGTTGCTGCCAATTTTCATGTTGATTTTGGCACAGTATCCTTAAATATTTTATAACCTCTTTAATATATCTTTCTGCAGGATTTGCCTGAGGATGTCTGATACTTGTAAAATGAATGTTGATTCCCTTTTTCTCACAAAATGTCCGAAATTTTTGGTTGTTAAAATATGTAGCATTATCTATTATGCAATTTCTAAATGGTCCTATTTCTTCGAAAAATTGATTAATATATAATTTTAATGTTTTAACATTTGTTCTAGAGCAGGGATATAGTTTAATAAATTTGGTATATAAATCAACTATCACTAGTATATGCTTTTTTCCTGTTGGACTGAGAACTAAATTTGAAATAAAATCCATGGAAACTGTATTTAGTTTTTCATATACAACATTAGATTTATATGTGTTCTGATTTTTGAAATTCTTTTCTTTGTTTAGTTGACATATTGGGCATTGGGTAGTAATTTCTTTTGCTATACTTATGTCATTCTTTGCAAAATAATTGTTCCTAAATAGCATCCATAGCTTTCTTGAACCAATATGCATATAATTGTTATGTAAATTTTTCAATATTTTCTTTGCTAAAGTTCTAGTTATTACATATACTTCTATGCCATTTATTATTTTATAATATACTCCATCTTTCCTAAGGACTTTTTGTTTTTCACTCAAATTGATCTGATCTCTTATAATTTCTTCTTTAGAATATAATCCAGTACTTTCTACTAATTTATTTAATCCAATTTTTATTGTTCGCTGCCCTTTTTGTGATGTATTTTCTAACCTTGATAAAGCATCTGCCACTATATTGGATTTTCCAGAAATGTATTTGATTTCAAAGCAGTATTCACTAAGTATTAGACTCCACCGATGTATTCTACTGTTTCCATATTTGTTATTTAATATAGACGTTAAAGCTTGGTGATCTGTTTCTATTGTAAATTCATTACCCAACAAATAAAATCTTAATTTTGTGACACAGTGTATAGTGTCATCTTGCTAGTTCTAATTCTGAAACTGAGTAACCCTTTTCATGTGGCTTTGTAATTCTTGAAATGAATTGTATTGGGTATTCGACCCCATCATGTATTTGTAATAATACCCCTGATAATCTCTCTATTGATGCATCTGTTCTTAATATGAATGGCTGTGTGTAGTCAGGATAGTATATTTTCAAATTTGACAGAAAAATGTTTTTAATTTCTTGGAATGCTAGTTCTCTTCTCTGATCCCATCTCCATTTTACACCTTTTCTCAGTAGTTCAAGTAATGGAATTTCTTTTATACTTAGATCTGGTATCATCCTTTTATAATAATTAATTATTCCAATAAATCCTCTTAAAGTTCTTAAATTGTGTGGTGTTTTATATTCCTGAATGACTTGTGTCCGTTCTGGATCCATTTCGATTCCCTTAGTGTTATGTTTATAACCTAGATATATGACTTCTTTTTGAAAAAATGTACATTTTTCTTGATTTATTTTTAGTCCAACTTTGTCTAGTCTATTTATTATAATTTTTAGGTGTTTCTCATGATCTTCAGCCGTTTTAGAAAAAATTAATATATCATCAATGTAGTGAATTACAAAATGTTCATATTGATCCAAAATATCATGAAGACATCTACATAGAGCACTGCAAGATGATTGAAGTCCAAATGGTACTACTTTGAATTGATATACTACTCCATCTATCTGAAATCCTGTATACTGTCTACTTTTTCTTTCTAGAGGTATTAACCAAAAGCTATGCTGTAAATCAATTTTAGTGAAAAATGACATTCCTGTAATTCTTCCTAGTATTCCATCTATACTCATTGGTGCTTCAAATTGCTTTTCAGTGATCTTGTTAATATTCCTTGCATCCAAACATAACCTGATTTCACCTGATCTTTTTCGTACTACTACTATGGGGTTAATAAAACGTGTGTCTGCCTTCTCAATGATCCCATCTTCTAACATATTATTAATTGTTTTGTTTACTTCTTCTCTGTATTTATATGGTATTGGGTATGATTTTGTTTTAAAATCTTTTTCTTCTTCAACTTTTATACTATGGATATAATTTTGTGCAATTCTATTTTCTTTATTGACAAGTCCCTTGTGTTGCTGCAATATGGAAATGACTATTGATTTATATTCTTCAGGGCAATTTAAAACTTTCATTATATCTTCTTCTGTACAAATAAAATTATTCTTCATTATGTACTCATTATTCCTTGCTTCCAATTTTACGCACTCCGCCTCGTAGGCATCCATCTGCTTAAAATTTCCATTCCTTAAATATTCACTACAATAATTATTCTTTACATTCTTTTGGGACATTTCTTTTAGAATTAGAATTGTCAGATTGTATCTGACCACTTGGATCTGATGTCCTATGTCTTTCCCTACTATGACTTCTACTCACATTTTCTTGCCTTGTAATATTTCGTTCCCTGTCTTCGCAGCTTCTATTCCTTCGAACACAATTTACCTGTCTGTTATAGTTAGGTCGCTCTGTATTTCTTCTATTGTTAAAATCTTGTCTATTATTATTAGTACTGTTATTAAAATGTTGTTTATTATAATTACTGTTATTATTATTAAAATTTTGTAAATTATTACCATATCTATAATTATTGTTATATGATTGTCTATATTGTTGATTATCATTTTTATTATATTGAAAGTTATTATTGTTTTTTCTGTTGTTATTATTACTTGTCATATTGCCTCTTTGTATTCTTTGAATAAAATTAATAAAACTATCTATTGTTTGAATATTTTGTACAGTTACGGTTTGCACAACATCAGCATCAAAATGTCTAGATACATTTAAGACTGTTTCATCCTCTCTAAGTGGTGGTTCTAAATATTTTGCAACTGTTATCAATTTCAATGCATAATCTACCATATTTGATTTTAAATTTTGATTATACTTTCCAAAATATAGAATTTCTCTAAACTTGGCTTGCTCTAATTCACCCCAATAATAATTTAAAAATTTATTTTCAAATGTTTGAAAATTATCTAAATCATTCTCAATACTAGCAAACCAAGTTGCTGCATTGTCATTTAATGTCACTCTAATATAATCTTTAATATCATTAATATTATTCACAAATCTTAATTTATGTTTTAAACTATTTATGTATACTCTAGGATGCAAATTTTTTATATTACCAGAGAATTTAATCCCAGTCTCATTTGTTAAATTTAAGTAAGGTCTTCCTATGTCTCTCATTTGTGAAATATCATCTATTCTCTGTTCCACATTTCTTATTTGATTATTATTTATTTGGATATTTTGTTGTATATCATCTAATTTTTCATCTGTGTTTCTCCTGTCTTCGTTAATTTTTACTTCTAAGTTACATTTCTGTAACTCTATTTTCTGTTCTATATCTATCTTATTATCTTGAATAATCCTCTTTACTTCTGTCCTCTCATTTTCTATCCTTTTCTTGTAGTCATTCCGTATAATTTTTATTTCATTTGCTACTTTTTTCTCTGCAGCTTCAAGTTTTTTATCCATTTGTTTTACAATTTTATTATTATTATCTTCTATTTTCTTTTCTAATTTTCTATGATTCTCTTCCAATTTCTGTTCCATTTTTTCATGTCTTCTTTGACTTGTATTGAATTCTGTTCCATTTTTTGTTCTATTTTTTTTATGTCTTCTTTGACTTCTTTTGAATTCTCTTCCATTTTTTGTTCTATTTTTTTCATGTCTTCTTTGACTTCTTTTGAATTCTCTTCCATTTTTTTCGTATTCTCTTCTATTGTCTTGTTCATCTGCATCATTAATGACATCAAAGCTGCCATATTGACATTTTCCTCTCTTTCTGGATTCATTTCTGCAGTATCTTGTAGAACTTGAACTAAACTCTCCTCTTGTATAGGTTGTGTTTCTACTTCCAAATCTTCTTCATTCTTTTTGCTTCTTGTACCTTTCTTTCCTTGAGACATTTTGAGACTTTACTTGTTCAAATATAATTAAAAATAAAATCTATAATTTTTTCTTTCTACTGATAATTAATTTAATTATATGAGAGCACTTATCTTCCCAAACTAATTCTTTTAAATAGAGAGCCCCACGTTGGGCGCCAAATTGTTATGATGTGTTTTTTGTTTGTATGATGAGCAATGAGTATTTTTAATAATATATAGGGTTTTTATCGCGGTTCTCAAAGAATTAGCTTGTAAGTACTTTTTTAAATTATCTTTATTATAACTATTATGAAACACACATATATATCTAACCTAGCCAATGTAAATTTAAAATAAACTATCTTTAAATTGATGTTCTTATAAAACTAATTAAATTCTATAGACAATGTTAAATTTAAAAAAACTATCTTCAAAATTGAAATTGTTATGACATTAACTAAATTATATTAACAAAATTTTGTACCTTTCTTTCACTGAATGCCTAATAAACTGTTTTCTACTATATAGATTCTAATCACCACTAAATGTCTTCGTACTTCAGTTATCCTTGTTTTTTGTGAAATTACTTTTTACAATTATCAGCTTCTACCAATTTAAGATATAGTTTTCTTCACCAGCATTTATACACCACCAACCAAACCAGCAAACACCCTTTATATTTATTCTTCTTTTCAATATACCAATATCCAATTATTATAAGTTGATTTATACTAATCTCCAATCATAATATAATTTTAATTCCTTCCAATGTCCATCCAATATTCTTCTAATATACTTTTATAATCTTCAATAATTATTTGTGTATAATTATAAATGTGCATTAAATATATGCATAATTTTTAATCTTCATTTAACTCACTATATTAAACAATTGGACTTTCTCCAACTAACTTTCATATTTCTTATTAAACTGCTTGACTGACTTACTAAAACTGTGAACAATTGACTTCACTAATTAATTATGTCTATCTTCTACTAACTTTCATAATAAACTGGCCTGACTTCTGACTAAAAACTTCCATCTTGAATCCAAATCACGGGTATTTATATCCTTTTGTCTATTCCAGAACCATCTGGTAAGAGATCATGTTCCAATTTGTTCTATTTCTTCGATATCGATGTTCTCGAAAAAAATATCTGTTCCATCCACTGACATAATCATTATTCCAGAATGTTCGACCGTAAACAATGGTCACACTCTGCACTCTGGAGAATTCGTTAATGTTCCATTGATAATTTTGTTGACATTTAGGCTTTTCAGATCAGAATAAACATTTAAATTAGTAACTAACACTCTAATTTAATAAAATACACATTCCAAACAATATATTATTATAACCCCACTTATATTCCTTTATGATTAATTTCTATCTGTCAATTACTTACTGTATAGTTGGTTGCCTAGGCACATGGCTCACTTAAACATATTTACAACATTAAAATATAACTTTTTACAATTATTATATGATAATTGCTTAAAAATACCCTAACATAAATAATTTTTATTAAATTCTCTAGTATATAACTTATTTAAAACAACCAAATATCTAATATTATGTAGTATATAACTTATAAATTATTTTCTATAAACCCTACTCGTATCAATACATATATATATATATATATATATATATATATATATATATATATATATATATATATATATATATATATATATATATATATATATATATATATTGTTATGATGTGTTTTTTGTTTGAATGATGAGCAATGAGTATTTTTAATAATATAGGGTTTTTATCGCGGTTCTCAAAGAATTAGTTTGTAAGTACTTTTTTAAATTATCTTTATTATAACTATTATGAAACACACATATATATCTAACCTAGCCAATGTAAATTTAAAATAAACTATCTTTAAATTGATGTTCTTATAAAACTAATTAAATTCTATAGACAATGTTAAATTTAAACAAACTATCTTCAAAATTGAAATTGTTATAACACTAACTAAATTACATTAACAAAATTTTGTACCTTTCTTTCACTGAATGCCTAAATGAACTGTTTTCCACTATATATATTCTAATCACCACTGAATGTACTTCGGTTATCCTTGTTTTTGTGAAATTACTTTTTCCAATTATCAGCTTCTACCAATTTAAGATATAGTTTTCTTCACCAGCATTTATACACCACCAGCAAACACCATTTATATTTATTCTTCTTTTCAATATACCAATATCCAATTATTATAAGTTGATTTATACTAATCTCCAATCATAATATAATTTTAATTCCTTCCAATGTCCATCCAATATTCTTCTAATATACTTTTATAATCTTCAATAATTATTTGTGTATAATTATAAATGTGCATTAAATATATGCATAATTTTTAATCTTCATTTAACTCACTATATTAAACAATTGGACTATCTCCAACTAACCTTCATATTTCTTATTAAACTGCTTGACTGACTTACTATAACTGTGAACAATTGACTTCACTAACTAATCTACTAACTTTCATAATAAACTGCTTGACTTCTGACTAAGAACTGCTAAAACTGCCCTCTTGAATCCAAATCACGGGTATTTATATCCTTTTTGATATTCCAGAACCATCTGGTAAGAGATCATGTTCCATTCGTTCTATTAACTTCTATATAGATGTTCTCGAAAAAAATATCTGTTCGATCCACCGCCATAATCATTATTCCAGAATGTTCCAACATAAACACAGGTCAAATTCTGCACTCTGGAGAATTCGTTAATGTTCCATTGATAATTTTGTTGACATTTAGGCTTTTCAGATCAGAATAAACATTCAAATTAGTAACTAACACTCTAATTTAATAAAATACACATTTCAAACAATATAACCCCACTTATATTCGTAAAATTCTTAAAATGACACTTAGGAATGGAGGGTATAGTGTGTTGCCTAGTCACATGGCTCACTTAAAAATATCTACAAAATCATAACTACTAAAATACAACTTTTTACAATTATTATATGCTAATTTCTTAAAATGCCCTCACATAAATAATTTTTATAAAATTCTCTAGTATGTAACTTATTTAAGACAACCAAATATCTAATATTATGTAGTATATAACTTATAAATTATTTTCTATAAACCCCAATTGTCACAATACCCCAAAAATAATATTTAAAATAAATAATTTACTTATTATTTTTTTAAATATTAATTTTCTCATACCTTATTAAATTTAATAAATTAATAATTCAATTTTATTTTTTATTTAAAATGTGTTAAATACATCCCTGTTAATGGATCTATCAGTAAGTTTTTTTTTTTTTAATTCTTTTCTTTGTTTAGTTGACATATTGGGCATTGGGTAGTAATTTCTTTTGCTATACTTATGTCATTCTTTGCAAAATAATTGTCCCTAAATAGCATCCATAGCTTTCTTGAACCAATATGCATATAATTGTTATGTAAATTTTTCAATATTTTCTTTGCTAAAGTTCTAGTTATTACATATACTTCTATGCCATTTATTATTTTATAATATACTCCATCTTTCCTAAGGACTTTTTGTTTTTCACTCAAATTGATCTGATCTCTTATAATTTCTTCTTTAGAATATAATCCAGTACTTTCTACTAATTGATTTAATCCAATTTTTATTGTTCGCTGCCCTTTTTGTGGTGTATTTTCTAACCTTGATAAAGCATCTGCCACTATATTGGATTTTCCAGAAATGTATTTGATTTCAAAGCAGTATTCACTAAGTATTAGACTCCACCGATGTATTCTACTGTTTCCATATTTGTTATTTAATATAGACGTTAAAGCTTGGTGATCTGTTTCTATTGTAAATTCATTACCCAACAAATAAAATCTTAATTTTGTGACACAGTGTATTATACTTGCTAGTTCTAATTCTGAAACTGAGTAACCCTTTTCATGTGGCTTTGTAATTCTTGAAATGAATTGTATTGGGTATTCGACCCCATCATGTATTCGTAATAATACCCCTGATAATCTCTCTATTGATGCATCTGTTCTTAATATGAATGGCTGTGTGTAGTCAGGATAGTATATTTTCAAATTTGACAGAAAAATGTTTTTAATTTCTTGGAATGCTAGTTGTCTTCTCTGATCCCATCTCCATTTTACACCTTTTCTCAGTAGTTCAAGTAATGGAATTTCTTTTATACTTAGATCTGGTATCATCCTTTTATAATAATTAATTATTCCAATAAATCCTCTTAAAGTTCTTAAATTGTGTGGTGTTTTATATTACTGAATGACTTGTGTCCGTTCTGGATCCATTTCGATTCCCTTAGTGTTAAGTTTATAACCTAGATATATGACTTCTTTTTGAAAAAATGTACATTTTTCTTGATTTATTTTTAGTCCAACTTTGTCTAATCTATTTATTATAGTTTTTAGGTGTTTCTCATGATCTTCAGCCGTTTTAGAAAAAATTAATATATCATCAATGTAGTGAATTACAAAATGTTCATATTGATCCAAAATATCATGAAGACATCTACATAGAGCACTGCAAGATGATTGAAGTCCAAATGGTACTACTTTGAATTGATATACTACTCCATCTATCTGAAATCCTGTATACTGTCTACTTTTTCTTTCTAGAGGTATTAACCAGAAACTATGCTGTAAATCGATTTTAGTGAAAAATGACATTCCTGTAATTCTTCCTAATATTCCATCTATACTCATTGGTGCTTCAAATTGCTTTTCAGTAATCTTGTTAATATTCCTTGCATCCAAACATAACCTGATTTCACCTGATCTTTTTCGTACTACTACTATGGGGTTAATAAAACGTGTGTCTGCCTTCTCAATGATCCCATCTTCTAACATATTATTAATTGTTTTGTTTACTTCTTCTCTGTATTTATATGGTATTAGGTATGATTTTGTTTTAAAGTCTTTTTCTTCTTTAACTTTTATACTATGGATATAATTTTGTGCAATTCTATTTTCTTTATTGACAAGTCCCTTGTGTTGCTGCAATATGGAAATGACTATTGATTTATATTCTTCAGGGCAATTTAAAACTTTTATCACATCTTCTTCTTTACAAATAAAATTATTCTTCATTATGTACTCATTATTCCTTGCTTCCAATTTTACGCACTCCGCCTCGTAGGCATCCATATGCTTAAAATTTCCATTCCTTAAATATTCACTACAATAATTATTCTTTACATTCTTTTGGGACATTTCCCTATCATCAAAATACATTTCTTCTTCATAAACATCATTATTTTCTTTTAATAATATCCTATCAACTCTTATTCCTTCTTCTACCTCATCTTTCTGCATAAATTTAATTATTTGCCCTTCCAAAGTTACCATTCTTTCTTCAAAATCTATCTTTACTTTCTTCTTTTCCAATTCATCATTTCCCATTAATATATCAACACATAAATCCTTGACAACACATCCTTGCATATTAATTTCTTTATTAAGAATATTAATTTTAAAATTGGCTAGTTTATCAATTTCACCCAACTTCTTATTATTTGCACCAATAATTTTAATTTTTGGAATCTTTATTATATCTGATAGTTTTAATGTATTAAAAATAAATTTCTCCGAGACTAATGTACTTTCTGAACCAGTATCTATCATAATTTTAATCATTTTATTTTTGGCCAAAGCATTTATATAAATTAAATTAATAGATTCAATAATTTTCTCTTCATCTAAAGAAATAAATTCTGAAGGTTTTTCATAATAGCAATGGCCTAACTTGTAATTCAGAAAGTTTACTGCACAAAATTTTGATTATTAGAATTGTCAGATTGTATCTGACCACTTGGATCTGATGTCCTATGTCTTTCCCTACTATGACTTCTACTCACATTTTCTTGCCTTGTACTATTTCGTTCCCTGTCTTCGCAGCTTCTATTCCTTCGAACACAATTTACCTGTCTGTTATAGTTAGGTCGCTCTGTATTTCTTCTATTGTTAAAATCTTGTCTATTATTATTAGTACTGTTATTAAAATGTTGTCTATTATAACTAGTATTGTTATTACAATTTTGTCTAATTTGATTACTGTTATTATTATTAAAATTTTGTAAATTATTACCATACCTAGTATTATTGTTATATGATTGTCTATATTGTTGATTATCATTTTTATTATATTGAAAGTTATTATTGTTTTTTCTGTTGTTATTATTACTTGTCATATTGCCTCTTTGTATTCTTTGAATAAAATTAATAAAACTATCTATTGTTTGAATATTTTGTACAGTTACTGTTTGGACAACATCAGCATCAAAATGTCTAGATACATTTAAGACTGTTTCATCCTCTCTAAGTGGTGGTTCTAAATATTTTGCAACTGTTATCAGTTTCAATGCATAATCTACCATATTTGATTTTAAATTTTGATTATACTTTCCAAAATATAGAATTTCTCTAAACTTGGCTTGCTCTAATTCACCCCAATAATAATTTAAAAATTTATTTTCAAATGTTTGAAAATTATCTAAATCATTTTCAATACTAGCAAACCAAGTTGCTGCATTGTCATTTAATGTCACTCTAATATAATCTTTAATATCATTAATATTATTCACAAATTTTAATTTATGTTTTAAACTATTTATGTATACTCTAGGATGCAAATTTTTTATATTACCAGAGAATTTAATCCCAGTCTCATTTGTTAAATTTAAGTAAGGTCTCCCTATGTCTCTCATTTGTGAAATATCATCTATTCTCTGTTCCACATTTCTTATTTGATTACTATTTATTTGGATATTTTGTTGTATATCGTCTAATTTTTCTTCTGTGTTTCTCCTGTCTTCGTTAATTTTTACTTCTAAGTTACATTTCTGTAACTCTATTTTCTGTTCTATATCTATTTTATTATCTTGAATAATCCTCTTTACTTCTGTCCTCTCATTGTCTATCCTTTTCTTGTAGTCATTCCGTATACTTTTTATTTCATTTGCAACTTTTTTCTCTGCAGCTTCAAGTTTTTTATCCATTTGTTTTACAATTTTATTATTATTATCTTCTATTTTCTTTTCTAATTTTCTATAATTCTCTTACAATTTCTGTTCCATTTTTTTCATGTCTTCTTTGACTTCTTTTGAATTCTCTTCCAATTTTTTTATGTCTTCTTTGATTTCTTTTGAATTCTCTTCCATTTTCTGTTCCATTTTTTTCATGTCTTCTTTGATTTCTTTTGAATTCTCTTCCATTGTCTTGTTCATCTGCATCATTAATGACATCAAAGCTGCCATATTGACATTTTCCTCTCTTTCTGGATTCATTTCTGCAGTATCTTGTGGAACTTGAACTAAACTCTCCTCTTGTATAGGTTGTGTTTCTACTTCCACATCTACTTCATTCTTTTTGCTTCTTGTACCTTTCTTTCCTTGAGACATTTTGAGACTTTACTTGTTCAAATATAATTAAAAATAAAATCTATAATTTTTCCTTTCTACTGATAATTAATTTAATTATATGAGAGCACTTATCTTCCCAAACTAATTCTTTTAAATAGAGAGCCACCGCGTTGGGTGCCAAATTTGTTATGATGTGTTTTTTGTTTGAATGATGAGCAATGAGTATTTTTAATAATATAGGGTTTTTATCGCGGTTCTCAAAGAATTAGTTTGTAAGTACGTTTTTAAATTATCTTTATTATAACTATTATGAAACACACATATATATCTAACCTAGCCAATGTAAATTTAAAATAAACTATCTTTAAATTGATGTTCTTATAAAACTAATTAAATTCTATAGACAATGTTAAATTTAAACAAACTATCTTCAAAATTGAAATTGTTATAACACTAACTAAATTATATTAACAAAATTTTGTACCTTTCTTTCACTGAATGCCTAAATGAACTGTTTTCCACTATATATATTCTAATCACCACTGAATGTACTTCGGTTATCCTTGTTTTTGTGAAATTACTTTTTCCAATTATCAGCTTCTACCAATTTAAGATATAGTTTTTTTCACCAGCATTTATACACCACCAGCAAACACCATTTATATTTATTCTTCTTTTCAATATACCAATATCCAATTATTATAAGTTGATTTATACTAATCTCCAATCATAATATAATTTTAATTCCTTCCAATGTCCATCCAATATTCTTCTAATATACTTTTATAATCTTCAATAATTATTTGTGTATAATTATAAATGTGCATTAAATATATGCATAATTTTTAATCTTCATTTAACTCACTATATTAAACAATTGGACTATCTCCAACTAACTTTCATATTTCTTATTAAACTGCTTGACTGACTTAGTATAACTGTGAACAATTGACTTCACTAACTAATCTACTAACTTTCATAATAAACTGCTTGACTTCTGACTAAAAACTGCTAAAACTGCCCTCTTGAATCCAAATCACAAGTATTTATATCCTTTTTGATATTCCAGAACCATCTGGTAAGAGATCATGTTCCATTCGTTCTATTAACTTCTATATAGATGTTCTCGAAAAAAATATCTGTTTGATCCACCGCCATAATCATTATTCCAGAATGTTCCAACATAAACACAGGTCAAATTCTGCACTCTGGAGAATTCGTTAATGTTCCATTGATAATTTTGTTGACATTTAGGCTTTTCAGATCAGAATAAACATTCAAATTAGTAACTAACACTCTAATTTAATAAAATACACATTTCAAACAATATAACCCCACTTATATTCGTAAAATTCTTAAAATGACACTTAGGAATGGAGGGTATAGTGTGTTGCCTAGTCACATGGCTCACTTAAAAATATCTACAAAATCATAACTACTAAAATACAACTTTTTACAATTATTATATGCTAATTTCTTAAAATGCCCTCACATAAATAATTTTTATAAAATTCTCTAGTATATAACTTATTTAAAACAACCAAATATCTAATATTATGTAGTATATAACTTATAAATTATTTTCTATAAACCCTAATTGTCACAATTTATATATATATATATATATATATATATATATATATATATATATATATATATATATATATATATATATATATATATATATATATATATATATATATCATCATCATCATGTGCAGCTTTATCAACCGTTTCCAATTACGGTGCAGCCTCCCTTATTTCAATGTTATTCTATGTTCTTATTATTATTCGACGATGTCTTAGTTATTCGTTGTTCTAATAATTTGCGCTCATTTGCGCCCATATTTTTCTATCTTGTGCTATTCGAGACCACGTTGTTCCTGTTAATTTTCTTATATCATAATCCCATCTGAGATTCGGGCGCCTCTTTGGTCTCTTAGCGTTCCTGGGGTACCACATAGTTGTTCTAGTGGTCCATCTGTTATCTGTTCTTCTTGCCATATGTCCTGCCCATTGCCATTTCAGGGATTTTATTCTTTGGATTACATCAGTCACCTGGGTTTGCCTCCATATCCATTCAATTCTTTTACGATCCCTCTTTCTTATCCCTAACATCTTTCCATTGCTCTTTGAGTTACTTGAAGTTTCGACGTTATTTCTCTCTTTAATATCCAAGTTTCACATCCATATGTCAAGACGGGTAATATGCATTGATCAAATACTCTCTTCTTGAGGTATAGTGGCATTTTGGACTTGAAGACTATGGAATTTCGTCCGAATGCTGACCACGCTTGTTTTATTCGTCTGTTGATTTCTGGAAGTAGTGATCCCGATTTATGTATGAGCTGTCCCAGGTATATGTATTCATCTACTACTTCTAGCGAGGTTTCATTAATTTTTATTTCCACGTTGGCGATCAGATCATTGCACATTATTTTAGTCTTTGCTAGGTTCATTTTTAGGCCTACCTCATTGCTGGCTGTATTAAGTTCATTAATTTGTAGTTGTAATTCTTCAGGACTTCTAGCAATTAGAATGATGTCATCAGCGAATCTAAGATGGTTTAGGTATTCTCCATCTATACATAGACCTTGGTTGTTCCAGTCTAATTTCCGGAAGATATTTTCTAAGGTTGCAGTGAAGAGCTTAGGGGATATGGTGTCTCCTTGTCGGACTCCTTTCTGAGTGGGAAATTCTGGGGTATTTTCATATATGCTTACTCTAGCTGTGGCCTCTTTGTATATATTTGCAAGCGTTTCGACATATGGTTTATCTACTCCTTGGTCGACAAGAGCTTCTATGACTGCTCTTGGGTTTACGGAGTCAAATGCCTTCTCGAAGTCTATGAATGCTAGCGCCAGTGGTAGATCATATTCTTTTGTTCTGCTCATTACTTCTCTTAATGTTTGAATATGATCCATTGTGCTGAAGCCACTTCTAAAGCCTGCTTGCTCTCGAGGTTGTGCAGCGTCAAGTGTGTTCTGTATTCTGTTGTTAATGATTTTGGTGAATACCTTGTATATCACAGGCAGCAAGCTGATCGGTCTATAATTTCTAATGTCTTCCTTGCTACCTTTCTTGTGAATGAGGATTATGTTGGCTGAATTCCACTTTTTTGGAATATGTCTCGATTTTAGGCAGTCTGTGTATATTTTTGCTAGGATTTTCCAAGTTGTTTTCCCAGCAATCTTTAGAAGTTCGGCTGTAACACCGTCATTACCGGCTGCCTTGCCGTTCTTCATGCTCTTAAGAGCTGCCTCTACCTCATCCACGAGAACATCTGGTACATCTTCTTGAACCGCAATTTCTTCTTCGCCTATTTCTTGTGCTTCCGGAGCTTTATATAGACCCTCGTAGAATTTGGTTACATGTTCTATTATTTCATCCCTATTTGTGATCCTTCCGTTGTTGTTTCCCAATGCTATTATTTGCTTTCTACCGATTGCCAACTTACTCTTGGTTTTCCTATAGCTTTTACGGTTCTCGATTATATATATGAAACGTGTACTCTTGTAAATTTTTATTCCAAGCTTTCGGACATTGGTTATGTCCTTCATCAGGTAGAAACTTAATGAGGTTGTATCATCAATGATGTAATGTGTTGTTGATAAAATTTATCCCAGTCTGTCATCTACATCCACAACACTCAATTATTCTAAACACATACATGACATTATTATTTTTAATTTTACTCTATCGCCATTGGTTTTTGTCAAAACAATCCAGTGGTTTTTATTCTTGGTTTTTCAAAAATCTTCGTGTTATAAATTTAAAAATATTAGTATTGACTAGTGAAAATCCCACTCCTCTAATATCAAGCAATTAGCAGCATAGCAAATTATGGGCCTATCATTAGGCTGTATCGTGGCAATATAAATTATTTTATATTTATTAATATCATATAGGAGCGAAATTTTAACCTGTCTGTGTTTCGACACATAGCTTCAATATATCGGTTGCCTGTAAAGTCGGTTTTACGGGCGAAGATTTTACGTGACAACGTCTTTTTCTCGGTAGAATATTTATTGATATGAATATTATTAAATTGCACAATAGGAACAAGGAATTGAATGAAAATAAGAATTGCACAAATTTTAACTATAGAAATATATTTTGTTTACTAAACCATTGTACATGTACACTTAAACTTAACTAATTTCTATTTGAGTGAGAGGTTATAATTTGTTATTTTAAATGTTTGACTAGCAATATGCGCGGTTTCTTCTCAATCGACTGAATTACGATTGATTGCAGAGTGATTTAAACTAATAATTTACTTAACACTATCAACATTTGTCAATAGTATGACATAACCTATAAACTCAGTTTCTCAACTTTTGTGTCAATCTAACAATTAATCAATCAATCATAGTTTACGATAATGAAATATTAGTGTACAATTATTTACCTTTATTGTTGTAGTTGTTGTAAATAACGAATCTAAGCACTCCACATTTTCACTACAGACACAGCTGACGATACTTTAACCACACGTGTGAACTTGTATTATGACGCTTTCTTGGTTTTCCAACGCCAAGAACGCTCGAGAAAGACAGAGACACAAGCACGCACCGATTCAACGCGCCTAATTCTCTAGTGCTGCGCGCGCAGCGGACCGATCATGTTTGAGTGGGAGAGAGACGCAAGGCATTCGCCGGTCCGGCGGGCCTCTCTCTCGTTCGGTGACTCATCGTAACAGACGTGAGCGGGCGTTACACTTTTTCATGAGTGACTCCGAGCCACAACCTAATTTAAGACGTTGTCACGTCAATCAGACGTTGTCCAAGGAATACGATGCTGTTCGATTAATTATTTTGAAAGATAGTTTAATCGTAAGTCTGGTTAAACTAATTCTCCTATAGTCTGCTCGTATATATTTAATAAGTAGATTACTATCACAATTTGAATTTCTCTTATATAATTTTATACAGGACAGGTGTTCAGAAGGTAATCAGAACCTTAATTTCTGATTAAGCTCAAAATAATTAATTTTTGCTGCTATTTGTGTGGTTTTTTTATATTTCTTTTTTTGAAGTTATACTCCTAAACGCGCGTTCGGCGTTGGAAATTTGTGTGTATTCGTATATATTGAATAAATCAGCAAAATCATTACATTTGTAAGATAAAGGTAAGAGAGAGACAGAAGATATATTTTCTCTCTCTTTCCCTCTCGAGAATAAAAATGTTCATTTTGTAAACATAATTTAATATTTATTAATATTATTATTTTTTTATCAATATTATTATCATGGTAAATTAAACATATGCGTAAGTTATGTACCTATATTGTCATTTTTAAATACTTATGAATATTGCATTTTAATTTGTATTGTATTATAATACTAAATTACGTGGCAGTGTATTTGTATTTTAATATTAATAACAAAATTAACAATGAATTTTACTTCAGAGTATGTGTAAAATTTTTTTTTTGCGTTCAACTCCTTTTATACATATATGAAAATAAAAATATATATTTTCATTAAAATATTGATTCAATCCTTCATTTACTTACTATACTCCTATTACAGGTCAAATTTTTATATACAGCAAACGATGCACCATATACCTGTATACCTAATTATTTTTCTGTTTCTGCTCTCTCTTACCTATAACATTGCAGTAATTACTATTTAAATGGGAATAAGCCACAATAAAGGTTAAAGTATGTTTATTGAAGTTTCAATTTTCACTTCAGAAAATTAAAACGTCAATAAACGTACTTTAACTTTAATTGTGGCTTATTCCCATTTAAATAGTAATTACTTTAAAATGCCACAAGAAAATAGCTTCAGAACAATATAGCATTACATATGTAATGATTGTGCAGATTGACTCCCATATAAATTTGTAACGACGAACGCGTGTGTAGAAGTATAACTTCTACCGGCAGTCCCACCGGACTGCCACACCCGTTTTTTTCTCTTCTCTTTTCATTTTATAGGTGTATATTTTATGGTAGTTTATCATTTGCAATTTTGTTTGCTTCAAAGTCTAAATAAAATAAACAAACTTTGGGATTTTATTTCCCGTAGGCTACACTGTATACGCCAAGTTATTGAAAAATCCAACTCAGTTTGCTGAAAATCCATTTTCCATTTTCATTTACATCCTATATTGATGTGGCGTCATGAGAATACCTCTCTGCCTCTTTCCAGCTGCTATTTAAAAGATTTTAGGTTAGTTTTGGTTAGCTTTCCTTGAGAATAGCTGATTCCCATAATAGTTTAATTAATTCGAACCGCACGAGATATTCTAAGGACGGCTAAAGATTGTACTGAGGTTAAACAGAAGAAAATCGTTAAATAATCTCTCGAAATTCCAGGGCAAGGCCGGTCGGCCGGAGAATGTACGTTTATTGTTTAAACGGAAATGTGAGATGGTATTTTATATGGAGAAAATATATAAATTCTGCTAAAACGTTTGTAAGCGTGGGCTTGAGATGAGAAGGGGAAATATGAATACGCCGTAATGCGCTTTTATCCAAAATACTTAAAGTTTGGAGAAACGTGGAAATTTAATACCGACAGATACTATTATTGTTTGTTTACTGGCATCTATTCATATACAACAGAATTAATAAAGAAAGGTAAACGTAAAGGTTCTGAAGCTGTTTCTTTGTGACATGTAAGTTAAATATTATATTTATATGGAATTAAGCCACAATTGATTTTAATGAAAATTACATTTTTAACTAATGTTTATAGATTCGAATTCCACTCCGGAAATCGTATTTTTAAACAAGACTATTTTAACCTATAATCGGTGAGCTGGAGTTACGCAGACTCTTAGTACTTAAGAAGTTGTTGTAACTTTTTTTCTGTGACCTTGAAACTTGTGAGCCCTCATGTACTTTTAAGTCACTATTGGTAGTTGTTCAAATTATAAATCAAAGTCTCAGGGACTTCATTTTACCGTTAAGGCAAGTTTTGTAATTGTTATAAAATTAAAGATTTTTGTATAAAACCTGGTATTTTAAGATGGATTTGGTTCCTAGTAGATAAAAAAAGTTAATCCATTAGACAATAATTGTGAAAGTATTGTTTTAAGATGAATCAATCTAATAAAGAAGAATCTGATTTGTCTGATATAGAAGATGGATATGATATCGAAGAAAAACATGAATAATGACCTTCAAGTGAAAGTGATGATAATGAACAGTATTTTTCAAATGATGAAAATATTAATGAAGAATTAGACCAAGAGAATGAGGATGAAATTGGAAAACAGTTCTATTATGGGAAGGATCGACAAAAGTGGGGAGTAAATGAATCTGTAAAAAATGTGCAAACTTTACAACATAATATAGTCATAACCTTACCAGGATTAAAAGATCATGCTCGTACTCTAGGAGATGAAGCTACTCCTGAAGATATATGGAACCTTCTCATCTCTGAAGCTATGATAAATACTATAGTGCAGTCATCATTTAATCTTCGCTTATCCACTGCCAGACATAGATCTCCCTCATAATTTTCCATGTATTTTGATCTTGTGCCTCTTGCATCCAATTCCTATGACAACGTTTTAGATCGTCAGTCAACGTGTTGGTGGACGACCTCTGCTTCGGTAGGCATCATCTCTTGGTCTCCATTCCAGTATCCGCTTTGTCCATCTATTATCTGTCATTCGAGCCACGTGACCTGCCCAGTTCCATTTCAGTGTTGCTACTCCCTCTACTGCATCAGCCGCTCCGTTCTTTGTCGTAGCTGGCGATTTGGGATCTTGTCTCGTAGTGAAACGCCCAACATCCATCGCCCTTTGACATACACGAATCTTTTAAACTGTTCTCCTTGTCATGGTCAACGTTTCCCCACCGTAAGTTTACACTGGCAACACACACTGATTAAACGTTTTTCTTTTAAGGCATATTGGTATATCAGACGATTTGAAAATATGGTTCAGCTTGCCAAAGGCTGCCCAAGTCAGTTTTATACGACGGAGAAGCTCAACGGTTTGGTTATCTTTTCCTATGCGAATCTCATGACCTAGGTATTTATAGACCATTACCTGGTCTATGGATCTTGTTCCTACGCATATATCTTCGCTGACTACAAGATTTGTCATCATCTGAATTTTATATATATTTATTTTCAATCATTCTTCTAGCGAGGAAAGGTAGAGCTGATTTAAAAGTTCTTTGGCCTCATCTATTCTATCAGCTATTTGTACAATATCATCTGCAAACCTTAGATGGCTAAGCTTTTTTCCGTTTATGTTTATGCCCTTGTCGGTCAGTTTTGCCCTTTTATATATATATTCCAAAAGCGTAGTGAATAATTTCGGCAATATGGTGTCCCCCTTGCGTACTCCACGTTGTATCGGGAATTTCTAGGTTTGACGATCACCCACTCTAACACTGGCTGTTGCGTTTTGGTATATGTGTTTAATTATATTTATATACCGATAGTCAATACGGCATTCTGTCAAGGCTTCCAACATTTTTTGTTGATTTACGGTGTCGAATGCCTTTTCATATTCGACAAATATTAAAGCTGGTGGTTTATTATATTCAGTGCATTTTTCTATAAGATTTTTTATTACCAGTAGGTGATCGTTTGTTCCATAGCCTTTTCTAAAACCCGCCTGTTCTATGGGCTGATAAAGTTCCAAATTATTTTCTAGTCGTTTCGTAATTATTTTTGTAAATAGTTTATAAATATGTGAAAGTAGTCTTATGGGCTTGTAATTCCTGAGGTCGGTAGCATATCCTTTTTTATGAAGTATGATAATTTCTGCGTTGTACCACTGGGTTGGTGTTATTGCTTCCTGCAAACATCTAGTGAATAGTTTGGCAAAGACCTGCCATAATCTTTTTCCAGCCACTTTCAAGGCATCTGCCACTATTTCATCGCCTCGTGGGGACTTATTGTTTTTCATTTCTTGCACTGACCTTCGATTGATTATCTTTGGTAATGATCCACTCCAGTTACATTACTATTCTTTGTATAGTTGTCTATAAAAACTGTCTATCGTGTTAATAATTTGAACTCTATCCTCAATGATTGACCCCTGTTCATTTCTTAATTTGTGGACGTTTTGTCCTCCAATGGACATGCTGTGTCTGAGTACTTTCAAGCTTTTGTTTTTTTCTATTACTCTAGTTATTTCCATCGTATTGTATCGTCTCAGATATTTTCTAACTTCCTTTTTAATTTTCTTATTCAAAATTCTTAGTTAATTTTGGTTATGATCCTGATTTTCCCTAACTTTTCTTCTTTCCTCTAGAAGATGTTTTGTGTTAATTATTTGTTATTGTTTTCAGGACAAGGACAGTATTTCTTTTCAGCTTCTTTCAATATTTAAGTAATATTATTGTTCATTTCAAATGATGCTGATATTCTCTAAGTCGTGTGTATCCAAACTAGTCTTAATATTTTCTATACTAGTGCTACACTATAGTGCAGTATACAAATATAAAGACTGCAGAAATTCAAACAAGATTTGCTGTAGAAATACGAACAGATTTGAAGATACGGATAGTTTTAAAATACAATCCTTGATGGGTCTACTGATGTATACCACGATTTATAAATCTAATAATAAAGATATTGACGCCATGTTTACCGCAGATGAAACCGGAAAAGAGATTTTTAGGACTGTTCAGAGAGGAAAACGATTTAGTGCTTTGATAAATTGCTTGAGGTTTGATGATGCCACATCTACGATGGAAAGACTAAAAGAAACACCAGCAGCTGATATTAGTAATATCTTTGAAATGTTTTTTGAAAATTGTTGTAAAATGTTGAAAAAGATGTACTTATCATTGGGAAAAATGCATGCATTGATGAGATGTTAATTGGATTTAGGGGCCAGTGCAATTTGTTGAGGATGTACATACCAAATAAGCCACAAAAAGAGGAGTTAAACAGATGATAACTGATGCTAAGACTTAATTTGCCTATAATGGTTTTAACCAGACATAATTGGTTTTCTTCTCTTTAGCTAGTGAAAGAGTTACAGTTTAGAGGCCTTCTCTCTGTCGGAACCACGAGAAAATCGAAAAGGGAAATACCTCGACAATTTAAGGCAAACAAACAAAAACAAGTTGGTTTTTTCCTCTATGCATCACGTTCGTGCTACGGATGTTGGGAGTAACAAACCTGAAATAATAATATTCTATAAGTCAACAAAAGGAGGCGTTTATGCACTAGATGAGAAATGCACCTCTTACAGCTCATCCAGGAGAACTCGGCGTTGGCCAATGGCTATTTTTTATCAAATATTAGATATAAGTTGTGTCAATGCAGTTCCCATGTCTAATTGTTTTAAGAATAATGAAAATACATCCCAAATCAAATTCACGAAGATACTAGCGGAACGCCTGACAGAATCTTTTATGAGGAAATAATTTAAAAATCCTAGAGTTACCTTAGGTAATGGGTAGCTAATGAGTTTGCTCACAGTTTTCTTCATTAAGTAGAATTGGGTCTGCTCTTCTTTAATATTTCTCTTTTACATGTCTGTTCCTTGTATGATTATTAAGGAATTTTCTTATTGTAATCTACGCTCGTTTTCCAAGGCATGTTTGCAAAATTTGTTTTGTTTTTCCTCTGTTTTTTATGTTTCAGCTCATTTATCCTGACACTTAGTAGTCTTACGGCTTCTCCTACATAGAAATTGTTGTATTCATAGAGTACATGGCATTAATAAGGTGGCTTTTTTTTAAACCGATTTTGGGAGTGGAAATCGAAAAGTCAAACAATTTAAAAATGTAATTTCTATTAAAATCGAAGAAAAACATATTGTAGAATTTTTGTTGTAGTATATGTATTCTATGTTAACAAAAAATAGATATAAAACGTAAAAATTTGGTATGGAACAGTATGCCTGGTGATAAAACGAGAATGTATTACTATGAATTTGAAATAAAAAACCAATCAACTGTGTCGTTGTTTCAAGATAAGCCAAACCCAAAAAACAACAGTCCATTACCGTAGCACTGGCAAAAAAATGGTCACAAGTTCTTTGGAAAAAAGTGACATGGTGCCACTATTTTATTAAAGAAGAATAGAACTGTCATTTCATAATGGTATATAATGATTTTTTTGTCAGTAGTGATAAATGAACTTAACGTTCAATGAACTGCCAGCTCTCATACGTCTCGTACAACATCCGAGTATAAGTAGGCAAAAAACATTGATTTGTTGGACCATCCTGTATAATGTCCTGACTTGGCGCCATGTGATTTCTTTTAATACCCCAGAATAAAAAAGAGAAAAATGCAAAAGTCTCATTTTTAAAATACTCATTTTAGACTGGCATAAATGCTTCAACAATTTATTTGTTTTTTATTAATTTTACTTTATTTTAATTTACTAATTACCTAGTTACTTTAACATGCCACAAAAAAATAGCTTCAAAACAATTTCATAAAAGCCTGTCATTATATTTTTTTCCTGGTTGCAATGAAATATTACAACAATCAGAAAAGTTAATTTCTGAATAAGTAAAATTCTTACCTTTGAAGTATGAAAATCGATAATGTTCTTTCTTTATCACAACACATTTGCTTCTCCAACACTCAATGAACAGGAAATGCTTTAAGTGGTACTATATCTGGTGATAAAGTACAGGACTGATAGTTTACATATAAAGATGAAAAATTTGGAAAATTGGGAGACACCCCCTTATACCCTTACGACCATTTCTCTGCTATATATAAATATGAACAAATATTAATAAATTAGGAAAACAGTTAGAGAACCCGTACTCAAAAAATTAAACATACCGAAGATCCAAACGTAACCAATAATTTAGTACGCTGTTGCCTATAATAACAACGTATGCTATTGCCTCTACTAAAAAATGCTAAAATAATTATGGGGAAATAATAGATTCCATTACAGGAATTTCCTGTATTATGCCCAATTTCCGAAAAGAAATTAAACAAAATAGACATCTCGTATTTTATAAAAAACTCAATGTTAACAAATAAAGCTTATCCAAGGAAGACGTAGGTACAGAGGAATTAAACAAAGTTCCAACAAAGGCACTACATTTAACATGCAAATGCGTATCCGTTATAATACGAAGTATATTATACACCAACAAAAAGGGTCCTGCGGGTCTGCAAATTGAAAGGTTCACTTAAGCCGCTGGATTAACTTTGTCTTTTGCATTAAGAAAATAGAGTAAGGACAGGAGTTTAAAATGTGTAGTAGGCGTCGTGCTGGGCATGTCACTTTAGTCCGTTAAGCTACCAATTTTATCTAAAAACAATAATTTCACCTTAATTCCGACGTAGCTTTCGGTCTAGCGGAACTATTTCTGTCGTTTCTAAAAAATTGAAGGAATAATTTTTTGCCACAGTAAGTTATTTACTATATAATTTTAAAGTTTCTGCTTAATTTATTCTGTTCCATTATTTTTTAAAAACGAACGAAATGTTACTAGAAGAGAAAACCTATTTTGATAAAACAATTTCATCATTTGCACATTATTTTACATTATATCAATCCATAGTGATTTTAAAAAACAGACTCAATAAATGATAGCCGATTTGACAGATGTATCTTTAATAATAAGGCCGGTATCAGTTATCAGAGTTTGGAAAACCCTATATATACAACAAGAATTTTGATAATGCATCTCCCTGGTTCATCAACCATTGTTGATTTCAAACTTGTTTTATAAACTTCGTACCAGCTTAACTTTGCAAGATGGATTGGTTAACGTCGTTGTAACTAGTCGAGTAAGTTTTTATGCTCGTCCTAATAATTTCGTTGCAGCATACAATATTTTCTATGTAACAAAACATGCAGACCTAGCAAAAATTGTATATGAGGCCATTTAAAATCAATAAATAACATGAGTAATCATAAAAATCCCCAATTTTGTTCATTACTATAGACTTGGATATATTAAAGGCAAAAATTTGATCAGTTAATGATATTTCCCTTAATTTAAACTAATTTTGCACTAATGCAATAATACTCCTACAAATTTATTTATTGTATTTATCGTATTTTATTTTGCAATTTCCAATGAATATATTTTTTTTAATTAAAAACTAAAATATATGGATGATAACACGGGAAATCAATATCGCCAAATATAAGGCCATTGGAAAACTAAATACAGGCACACACCATTTTTATAAAAAATAGTTAAAACAAAACCAGTACTTTAGTAAAACTGAAACTAGACTAAAGCCTACTTATCCCATAATCCAATGACTAAAAGTTATATTTTCTATGGATTTAAATTTTCCTCGCTATTACAAAATACCTCGCTCTAAATGTCCAAATTAATTTAATGGAGCTGCGATGGATTTTATCCTCGCCCTAAATACCTACATCTTACATCCAATTAGTCCTCAAATTCCCGTGCTTGGGGGAGAATAATGTTGTTAAAAACCAAAATCCCTTAAAAAAAATGTGTTAGGTACAGTGTGTATAAATAAATTATTTTATTTTCAAAAAATTAATAGTAACACTGCATTTTTCATCTTTATTTTATTAATAAAATACCTGAAAATGAAAAACTAGCAAACTAATAAAAAAAAACGATAAATAGCTGCAAGAATGAATAAATCAGAAGATAAGTTGTTAATAAAACAATAGGGTTTTTTAGGTGATTAGGAAAGATTATGCATCAACGCAGTATTTATCATAAAACAAATTAACTATTAATGTCCACGCAATCATACAGCACCCAGAAATGGGTACACCAGAAAAGTAAGCTTGGAATTAGAGTTATTAAATACTTCTAAATTTTAAATACTTATTAAATATCTTCTGTCCAGAATTGATCCCTGAAAATCAAAATAAAATACCATTAGATAGCTAGAAGCCTTGAAATGTGGCTATATCGCAAAATGCTCAGAATATCATGGACACAATAGGTTACAAATCGAACAGTATTAAACACCATAAAAAGAGTTAGAACTTAAAACAACGATTAAGAAAAGAAAGACCTTTAATTTTCATCTTCTTCTTCTTCTTTTTATGTAGACATGACTCTGTCGACATGACTCTGTCTGTTTTTCAATGTACCTTCAGTAATTCGTCGTTCCATCGTTTTCGTGGTCTTCCTACTGATCGTCTTGCTACTAGGAAACCGTTTATTGCCATCTTTACTACTCTATTTGTTGTCATTCAGCTTATATAATCGTTCCATTGTACTCGTCTCTTTTTTGCCCAGTCCTTGATATTCTCCATGTTGCATCTACGTCGTATATCTGTTCTTCAAGCTCTGTCCCATGTTATTTTACCATAAATTTTTGTAAGTGTTTTTATCTCTGCCGTTTTTAACATCCTTTTTGTCCTCTCTGTTTCCGGTTGTGTTTCTATCGCGTATGTCATCATTGGTTTGATGAGTGTTTTGTAAATTCTGCACATTCATTTCTTTGCCGATATTTTTATTTTTCCATACTCTTTTATTTAGGCAATCTGAGGCTCTGCTTGCTCTATTTACTTGATTTTCCACTTACGTTTTTCAGCATTAAGTAGCTAGGTAATGTGATTCCTAGATATTTAGACTCCTTCACTTGTTCTATTATCTATGCTTCTAGCTCCAATTGAGATCTTAGTCAATTTGCTGTTATAACCAAACATTTTGTCTTTATTTTTGGGTAAATTAACATGTTGAATTTTCTGGTGGTTATATTAAATTGGTGCAGCATACTTTGTAAATCATTTTCACTTTGAGAGAGTAGTATTTCATCGTCTGCATAGCAGATTATTTTGAGTTGTTTTCTTCACATTTGGTATCCTTTTTTGGTTCTTACTTTTTTATTATTTTATCGATAATTACGTTGAACAATAGAGGACTCAGGGAATCTTCCTGTCTTATCCTATTGCCAGCTTCAATACGGTCAGTTAGTTCTTTTTCTATTCCTAGAGGTATCTCTCTTGCGTACAATAAGTGGATGCCGTCCATTAAAAAGGCCCGGTCGAATGCCTTCTTAAGGTCCACTAAACATAGATATGCCAGTTTGGTGTATTCTAATGATTTCTCTTGCACTTGCTTCATTATAAATATAGCGTCGGTGCATGATCTTTTTGATCTTAAACTGTGGTGTGATCACTTTGGCCTATTTAAACTGTTACCTAAGCTACATAATGAGAAATGACAATTAAAATTTGTTTTTAATAATACAATTGAAGGAAAGGAAGAGGGGCGCAGACAAAGAAGCAGAAAAGCCATGTCATGGCTTCGCAATACAGAACTTTAACGAGTATAATCGTACAACAATTAATAAGAGCGGCGCAAAATAGAGAACAATCTGATGTAGTGATAGCAAACCTTCAATAATGGAGTACACCAGAAGAAGAAGAATAACGTTACATATCTCTTTAATCTACATTTTGCTTGAGGGTAAAAGAGTCATTAGACATTTCTTCCCGTTTGATTAGTGCCACCAGTTGAGTTGGGTTAAATAAGAAGGAAGCGCTTACTTACTCTTCCAATTGAGCTAAAAGTTCTATTGTGGATCATACATAGGTTTTAAAGTTTTCCTTACGGTCTATTAAAGTCCTTTATGGCCTCCATATAAATTGAACAGGCCTCCAGACCTGTTAAATTTATATGGAGAATACATAATGAGGAACGCACTCGATGGATGGAGAGGCGGCATCTCCATTGCAGGAAAAAAGATCTCAAACTTAAGATTCGCAGACGATACAACACTGATAGCAACATCTGAAGAGGAGATGTCGAAACTGATAAAGAGAGTAGAAACCGAAAGCAACAAGTGTGGGCTCAAGATTAATAATCAGAAAACAAAAATCATGATTGTGGACCACGCGAATATCCTCCAAACAACAGGCGCCCTAAATCAATTCGAGAAAGTAGACGAGTTCACGTATCTAGGATCTTCCTTAAGCAATGCAGCCTCCTCCCATACGGAAATTCGCAGAAGAATAGGGATGGCCAAGAACGCGATGAGTCGACTGTCAAAAATATGGAAGGACCGCTCTTTATCCAAAAAACTCAAAATGAGACTGGTACGGACACTCATTTTTTCAATCTTCAGTTACGGTGCCGAAACATGGACAATAAAATCAGAGGATAGGAAAAGGATTGACGCATTCGAAATGTGGTGCTGGAGACGAATGCTACGCGTCTCGTGGACGGAGCACAGATCCAATCAGTCGATTCTCGAAGAGCTAAACATTCAGACCAGACTCTCCTCTCAGTGTCTTGCAAATGTTTTAAAGTTTTTTGGCCACATTGAGAGAAGAGACAATGACAACTTAGAAAGACTAATTGTGTGCGGAAACGTAGAAGGACGTAGAGGCAGAGGACGCTCACCTATCCGATGGTCAGATCAAGTACAGAAAGCCACTGGAGAGACGTTTTCCGAGTCCATGAGAGCAGCCCAAAATCGCAAGAGATGGAGAGAATTGACAGCCCGCATTGTAGGAAATCACGATCCTCAGCAATGAGGAAACGACAAGAGAGAGAGAGATGGCCTTTATGGACGCTTCTATAAAGGCTTAGGTCTCAATTTAATAATGCTCAAATGATTTGAGCCTTATCCTATCTCACCCAAGGCAGTTGTATAGAAAATATTCCGACGTCTCTTCTTTAGGTTGACACAATCTGCAATCCGCACTTTCTGTCCGTTCGAGTTTATTCATGTATCTCTAGAGCCTAATTTTCTATTGCGAGTTCTACGATATTTTGCAGATGATTTTGTTTATATATAGTAGATTTTTTGATCCCTTCTTCGAAGGTTGTAGAATCGTCAGTATACTCCCACCAACATAGATCTATGTTAGAAACTCGTAAAATAATAATTACCATTTAAATGGAAATAAGCCACAATTAAAGGTTAAAGTACGTTTATTGACGTTTCAATTTTCACTTCGGAAATCGTACGTAAACAGCCATAAACGTACTTTAACCTTTAATTGTGGCTTATTCCCATTTAAATAGTAATAACTTTAACATGCCACAAGAAAATAGCTTCAAAACAATATCATAAAATAATATTTGAACCTGTATATGAATAATATCTGAATATTCCCCATATTGAAAGAAATTTAACACATCTTCAAAATATACCGCACCAAAAGGCTACATACAAGAGTTATCCTCTATTATCTTAATCCCTTTTAAAGAACTTTTAACAAATAAGAATTTAAAATCCGCCGAAAATTTAAAGTTAATGTATGCACCAATAAAAGATTTAAATAAAACGATAGATGGTTAAATTCAGTATCCTTTAGTTTGATAATAATATTCATTTCAATTGAATATTTTAAGTAAAATTTTAACTAGTAAGTACTGGAAGAAAAAAGTCACTGATTTTATCATCATAGACTGCTTACAACATAAAGACAACATGTATAAAAACGAACTATTATCGATATACCAAACAAACTTAACCGATGTGCATGAGATAGAAATACGTTTTCTAATAGCGGCTTCCCACGGTCGGCGATATTGCGGACGTAAGCGGACCAGCCCGCATCACGTACCGTGGGAAAGGTCTCGTCCGTGGTAGCACAGACACGTCCATGCTGGTGCGTCCTATCCATCTAGAGTCGGTAACATCAAAGGTGCGGTACATGCTCGTGCGACGCGATCCTAGCGCGCCTGTGTTTTAACAGACGACAAGTGCAAGTCAGAAGTTTTTCATTCGCTGTCACGAGTAGTTGTCTGTAGTGTTTTGCAGTTGTGTGTCAAAGTTGTTTTGCAGTTTTTACTTAAAAAATGGAATGGACAAACGAAGTTATTTTTGATTTCTTAAATTTGTATCAAAATGAACCAAGTTTATGGAATTCCACGGCGCCAGAGCATAAGAACCGGAACGATGCATACGATGCATGGAACCGAATAACGACTTTTGTTGTATTTTGATATCCACCAGCGGCGTGGTTTCTTTTTCTTGTTACTGGTTCGCATAATATGGTAATTACTAATTAATACCACAGCCGCAGCTGCAGCAACGATACGTTCTCTTTCATTTGGCATTTTGAAATAACGTTAAATCAAACACTACTGTCACGGACCTACACAGACTATCACGGACCGTAGGAAGAGCTCTGTCTGCGGTGCGTTGCCGTCCGTGCTGATCGGCTGTCCGCGATGATCTGTAGATTCGCCGATTGTGGGAAGCCACTATAAGAGATTATTCTAATTATTTCAAGTCGTTAAGAAATGGGATGTTTAATACAGACATGAAAAATGATTTAAAAAATTATCATATCATATTTACAGACGCACCTAAAAAGAAACGATAAAACGTCTTGTGCATTTTGGGATTCTACACAAAACTATTCCGAGGCTAAACAACTCGCTATATAAGAAGCGTTAATATATATATATATATATATATATATATATATATATATATATATATATATATATATATATATATATATATATTAGGGATTCTACAGTATTCATTGCCTTCCCTCGCTTAACCGTTTCGATCTCTCTGTGTTGTTCCATTCTTCATCATTTAGGCCTCTCTTACTCATGGCGTCGTCTACTTCATTCCTCCAGGATTTTCGGGGTCGTCCTCTTTTCCTCCTTCCTATGGGGCTCCATTTGGTTATTCTCTTTATCCATCTGCTGTCTTACATGTCCATACCACTTTAGTCTTTTTTGTTCTATATATGTTAGTATGTCTGTTACTATTGATGTTCTTAATATTAAAATATATTAAAATAAAAATTAAAATATGTTAAAATATATTTAATTTAATTAAATGTCATTTCCTTACAAATTTCATGATAATATTATTATTTTTCATTTCTGGACTTGCATTTCAAACTAAACGAGCGGTACCTATATGTAGCTTACCTGTATTACCTCTTGGTAGACACTTTTCAAGTTATATTACTGCACCTACAAATCTATTGTAGCTTTAAGGTGTAGCTGGGTTCCATTGCATAACTTTATCAAATTTAATAGAGCCAGTCTGAAAGTTCCATCTTGGTCTGGGAATGGATCGGATTATCAGAATCTGGATCATCATCATCATCACTGGCTCGATAACGCTTTTTGGGTCTTGGCCTGTTCCAGGATTCTTCTCCATTCTGATCTGTTTCGTGCTTTTTTTCTCCAGTTTTTTTTATTTTTAAGGTTGTTATATCATTTTCTATTTGTTCTAAGTATATCAGCTTCGGTCTTCCTCTTGTTCTTTTTCCTACTGGCATCTGTTTGAATATTTTGTTTGGTATTTCGCCTTCTTCCATTCTTTCTTCATGTCCTATCCAACGCAGCCGTCCTATTTTAATGAATGTTACAATATCCGGATCCTGGTATATTTTGTATAGTTCAGAGTTGTATCTTCTTCGCCATATTCCGTTTTCTTTTGTGCCCTTATATATGTGTCGCAAGATTTTTTTTTCGAAGGTGGCTAACAACGTTTCCTCTCTTTTAGTGAGTGTCCAGGTTTCTGAGCCGTATGTGAGATCAGAATCTGGATACTTACTTCATATATTATTGGTCGATATTGGCTGTGTGAAACATTGTTTAGGACTTTTCTTGTTATATGAAAAGGTTGATTTTGGGAGGTTTGCACGCTGCGGATATAAATTTTCGCCCTGTCTCCTTCATCAAATATCAGACTAATGTTGTTTTCGTCTGCATGATACTCTACAAGTGCTTCGCTATTTTTATAATTGCTGTAATATTTCTACATCGTGTGATGGTTATTAAAATCTCCAATATTAACTGCCGGATGATAAAGATAAGGAAGTATTTCAGGGGTCATTGGATTTCTGGCGGCTTGTTTATATTAGCAATTGTGATTTTTTTGATTTTTACTGTAATGATTTAAATTTTGCCATTGGTATTGTTATCCACCAGATAGGCATTTTCCATATTAAGGCAGATATATGTTATACAGCCATATATGCGATGATGTTACACCAAGAATTTCATATCTTAATACTTTGCGTCGATGTTTTAGATCAGTTTTATTTTTATATGAGTTTCATGAATGGTAGCCACGTCAATGTTATTTTTATCAGGATTTTAAATTGCAGCTCACATTTTAATCTGTTTAAAACCTCTATATTTAACTGGCATATTCAGAGGCTTTGTCCAATCCTTCTTGTCATATAGTTCTGAGTTTTTCCATGTATAACGCTAACTAGGAGATCTTGGGATGATAGACTAGTCGTTTAACGGTCACACTAGCTCATTTAATATTATCCAGGGTTTATGTGTAAAATTTTTTTACTGACGTGAGCTAGATTACACCGCTCTTTCTTTATCTTTATATGTAATGGAGGGAAGTCAAGTATGACTTTCGTCGAGGCGGTTAGTGTAGTCGACATCGCTTCTGTTATAAATAAGCATACTTGCCGGTAAATCTTATTCAGCTTCTGTCTATTGGTCTCCGGTTTGCATCTAAATCACCATACTAGCGCTCCATAAGTAGTCGTAGTTCTGACAATAGTTATAATATATAGCCAGTATATCTGCCTGTCGAATATTCTTCCCTAATGTGCGTTCCCTATAAGCCGCTTATTTAGTATTATTTCTAGATATTTGACCTTATTCGCCTCTGTGATAGTTTCGCATACAGAGCGGGTATCCAGATGTTATCTAGGTTTAGTCTTCTTGTGAAACTGACTACTACTATTTTACTAGGATTGCAGGGAGTTTTGCCTGTTGCACCACTTTTTGGTTGGAAAGTGCTGGATACAATATTTCCGTATATTTCTTTTACCAAAATTACTAGATCATCCACATACACCTGGACCTCTACCGCCTATATATCAAGAGGCGAGATCAAGTCATCTGCCAGGAGTAACTATAGGATGGGAGAAAGTACTAGTCCTGAAAAGAGTTTTAAGGCTGCAACAGAATCTTATTGCAGGTCTGTTAGAGTCAGCGTACTTTCCAGCCTTGCTTTGATTCAGTTTCATAGGCTAGTGGATATTCGTTTTGATTCTGTTGCCCGATAAAGAGAATTTGGTAGTGCATTATCCAAAGAGACTTTATTATCTAGAAAGGTGATTAACGCATTTTCTCCATTTAATGGAGAGATTCAAAAGTAATTTTGCTGACATCGTTGAGCGCTCTGTGGTACGGAATGCTATAAATTCAACACCTATTACTTTAGCGTCTTACTGAAAACTAATGAAATCATATATTGACGTAGTATGTACGTCGTAAGTAGCTTAATATAGTCATTTGAGAAAAGCGGGATGGACAAGCGGATATAACTAACAATACTTTACGGGATATTAAAGTTAGTAAAAAGGCGGCATACAGGACCGATAACGCGCCCGCCACAGTGTTAATATAGCTATCCATAATTTTTTTTGTTGCCTTTTACAGAAATGATGTGAGACTGATAAGCAGGCCTGCAGGATTCAGGTAGGAAGTTGTCTTGTCGTCCTATTTTGTGTATCTATACTACCCTCACAGTGGTACAAGTCTTTGATGTATAACCTACTGAAGTGCTAGATCTAAAGATTTTTAATACGTTAGGTTCTCACCTGTTAAATAATAATATAAGTAACTTAGTACGTTCTGCATTGAAGATTGTCCTATGAAACAACGACATAACTTGAAAAAATTTAGACTTGCGATAGTATTTTGCTAGAAGGTAAATACAGCTTTAAATTATTAATCATCTAATGATATAACTTAAAAAGTATCATTATTCGTTTATAAAATCTACAGATAAGAGCAGAATGAATAACAAAGGTTTTTTATTTGTGACAATAATTTACTGGAAAGACGATAAATTTTTTCTTTTGTATGTAGGTTATAGATCACTTTACAGAGACAGTCCTTCGAGGTTGTCGTGGAAAACACGCACCACTTTATGAGATAATAAAGGACAATGTAAGGTGATATATATCCGATACCTCTTATCGAGAATCTTTATCCTCGTGCTGGAACCGGTGTAGCATATGTAGATGGTAGTGAGACAATATCCGATGTATGCAAAAATTACTAAGTTAAATGTTTTAAAAACAATTCTGAAGTGGCTAAATTAAGAATTTTTTTTCATATTTTTAATATACAATACAACCTTTTCTTATTTACACCAAAAAAGCTACTATGTAGGAAATGTTTGATGCTTAAACTAATGTGCAATATAAAGTAGGGGAACTAAAACTAAAGTACAAAAATCAAGTCAAGTATGAAAAAATAAACAAACTATGAAGCTCAGAAATGAAACAGAATATCGAAGAAGCTCTTGAAACAAAAACTTGCTAATTATGACTTGCAATTACATTAGTATTATCTTGGCCTCTAGGAGTGTATAACCAGTTCATAAAATAAAAGTTTCTATGTTATATCATAAATCTAAATTTACCTCGTAAAAGTTTACAGTTTGAAAATTAAATTCTGAAGTGGTTTACAACTATACTTGGTAAAAAGACAAAGGAAATAGAGGAGCTAATGAAACAGGTTCTTGCGCCCGGAAATATCTGAATTAAAAACCAATATCTTGCCATGATATAGTATAACACTTATTTAATTTTATTGTATACCTATATATATATATATATATATATATATATATATATATATATATATATATATATATATATATATATATACATATATGCACTTTTAAAATAAAGGCTATTACACGTAAATCGATCGAAAGCAATACTCAAATCAAAAAAGGGAATGTTTACTCTTTCATTGAGCATCTCATAGACACTGTAAAATTTAAGCTTTATTGTGTTTCAATTTTTGTGTTCCAGCAACATTTGAGCACTGTAGAAATTTACAAATTTACCAAATTTTACCGTTCCAATTTTTACTCACTTGATGCGCTCGGTTTTTAAGATGATACGAATGTTTTGTTGGACAACAGTCACCAAAATAGACCATTATGGTCTGCGTTATAGATTTGGTAGGGGAAAAGACCCAGTTCTTCTACTTTGTCTTTAAAATATTGTAGCTCGTTGTAGATAAGAGACGGAAAACAAATCGTTTATTAAATTTCTCCAACCACCAACCACTGGCTCGAAAATCGTCTTTCTGTATAAAATTCGATTGCTTTAACTGTTATAATTTCTTCAGATACGAGAATGTGCTTAGAACGCTCTTGCATTTACTACAGATAGGGACTTTTTCCCAAATTTGGAGATTCATCAATTCTTAATATTTTACGATTTCCTGGTTTCCCTGATAAGTCATGAGTTTATTTAGTCATGAATCAAAGACCCAGTACCAACCTTATATAAAATACAAATAAAATAAACAAAATAAAATAAAATGTTTATGAAATACCGTATCTAGGATGTCAAAATAGCTACATTGGCCAAATATTACAATGGCTAAAACAACGTATCACACAACATAAAAGTGATTGCCGCTTGGGAAAATATACTTGCGCAGTAGTTGAGCACTATGAAAACACTGGTCATATGCTAGACTATAACAAAGCTCACATTTTGGCACAGACTGATAACTACAAGAGTAGATTATTTCTTGAGATGTATTACATTAACAAAAATAAAAACACTTTAAATTAGAAAACGGACACTGGATAGTTAAGTACATATATTGTAATATATTGAACCAAATTTATAAATATTCAAAATAGTCAACCTTAATAACAACTAACCTTATTAATTCATCAAATAAAGATCATTCTTCTAACTCACAAGAAAAGTTCCTGACGTTTCTTTTATTATTATTTTTATTTTTACATTTGAAGTAATATTTTTTTACAACCAGAAAGTTAACTACACATCACGTATACATTTTATGGGTATGATATTCAACAAACGTCTTTCATGGAAAATCATAACGAAAGTCTAACTCTTTCATGACAACAGTACTTAAATTTATTAAGATGAGTAGCAAATAAATCTTGGGGATTCGATGGTCTGATACTACTAAAAATATACAAAAGTCATATTCGTTCGAAAATTAATGACGGATGTGTTGCATATACATCTGCTCGCTTAAACACTACACAGCGTTAAATATAATTCTAGGAGCTTACAGAACCATGCCTGTAGATATGCCCATGTCTATACCGTAAACTGGGCGAACCATCACTATCTTTTAGCGGACAAATAGCACCTCTCCACCACCTTTTTTACTAGAATTCACCGCTACATATCAAAATTAAATTTCCAAAATTTTACCAATAAATTGTTAGTAAATGTACACATCATTCCTCCGTGAATTATCAAAACCCCACCTCACATATAAACACCCAGTAACGCAATATAATAAATATGATACCAGTCCACATCTTACATATTATAAAATTTATAAAAAAATAGTCTCGAATTATAAAAGTTACAACCACATCTTCAAATATGCATCGAAGTCTTCCCAAGGTATGTTCTCTATCGAAGTAGGAACAACCGTATTTATAAACAACTATACCATATATTTATTTAAGTTTCCCAGTTCATACAGCCATATTCCATACATATCTTAAATGGAGAACTTAATACCATATTACAACCGTTAAAATACATTTTCAGAGGGCAAACCAAACACTTTTTAATAATATCTGACTCACTCAATTCACTGAGACTCATACAGCAAACCTTCACGAACAACACTATTACCATATTAGTCAAGTAAATGACTTGAATCATTACCCCGTAAACAACATCTATTCGTAACGTTATCGAAATTACCAAATAATTCACAAATCAACAGTTTAATAATTTGTAAAAGTGCGCCAGAAATGAAAGTGCAATATCTAGCCTGGATAAGTATTTGCAAATTTTAATTTAACAGAATTTCATCCAATTGCTACATAAAAATAAATTAAACAGTTGACAGTAACTAGTTATCAATGTTCTCATGGGAGAGAACCAACCACACAAAAGGATAAAAATTTAATCAATATTAAATTTAATTCCTTACACCAAAAATATTTCTGACCAGAAATAAACCCGGATTAGATCTCAAACAAAATACTGACCCAGTCGACCAACAATCATATCCAATGCCAGGGATGCAAAAAATCATACATACTTTTACAGCAGCCAAATCAAATATCGGTAGATATGTCACAGTACCATCAAAACCAATTACAACCCTTCCCTAACACTTCTGCTAATCAGTCCACCGGCTCAAGTTAATACAAATCCAGCATCCTTATACACTCCAGAACTCACAACTAAATAGACCTACTAAGCAAGATACAAAAACCACAACAAACTGATAACCAAACATTAACTACTCAATCAAAAGATCAAAGGCCACCTCCAATCTACGTTTACATTTTACATCTTTTATATCCAAAATTAAATAATTAAAAAATTTTTTAAATCCCAACACCTGGATTGCTATTATCATTTTTAACATCATCAAAGTTTTGAATCTTTTGGCTGTAGTAATGCTATGTTTAACTAATATTGTTTCATGGTACATTGACATTTTGTTTTAGACACCGTTCATGGGTATCTTGTCAATCAGTTACCAGCTGAAGTCCATTTGAAGAGGTTTACTCTCCGGACGCTGGAACTCACTTAAGGCATGGGTGTATGTTACCTGAAGTAAAATTTAATTAAACATTAAACATCAAATAATAATAATAACATTATGTACAATCTTTGTTAACTTTATATATTTTAAAGGGTTTTTACCCTAATATTTTGGTGGCTCAGGCATGTTAACCTGTAGGTATAACCATTTTGCTTTTTTAAACTTAGTCAAAATTTTAAACCACGTTTGCTTTAATTAAATGGTTTATACTTATTTTAGGCATTTTTAACCTGATGATGGAACTGTTGTTCCGAAAACGTTCGTGTTATTTGATGTAGCCCTTATAGGGGTTTTTTAAATATACTCATTTACAAAGATTTAACCTCTTTTTTTTTATTTAACTCAATATTTAAAAAAAAACAGAGGCTCAAAACTTTAATAACAAACTGCTCACAGAATCTGGTCATCAGTCTGAAAAGATTACCGATTTAGACGAAGACGATAGCAGCAGTGATGTAAGACTAGTAATATTTTGTTTCAAATCTCAACAATTTTATATTTTCAATTTTTTTACATTTCAAACAAAAGTTTTCGTTCAATTTTTATTTTGGTTTATTACTATAAATATCGTTTTTCCTATAAATTAATGAAAATTTCGTGCAAAACCCCATATGTCAAATGAATAAATGTCCTTCATAAAAAAACCAAAGGAAAAAATAATGTTATTTATATTATAAACTATGTGTCATCATCAAAATAATAACACACTAATTTAAAAATTTCCTTACACTTACGGTATCAACATCTCAGATACAAAGCAACTAATGTAGTGAATTTAATGCTTCGATACCTTGATATTGAAACAATATGAAAGACATGCTTAACCTTCAAATCGACTGTAAACCTCTTTTCCAATTCCTTAACAAATGTAAAACTTGCAAATGTACTTAAATTTATGCTTTGTATAGCTAATGTATTTTCTCTACCCAGCTAATGACCTTCGTGGTTAATGCGGTTATTTTCTAAATAAAAAAAAATATTTCCGAATTTATGAACGATACAGAATTTGACACATATCGTTAAAGTTTTCAACAAATAAGCATATTTCTTTTTGTACGAAAACTTTTTGTTCAAGTAGGATAGACACTTTTTTGCCTGCTAGAATATTACTTTGAAACTCTCTGTAAACTTTTCGAGTTGTACCGTTGGCATTGGCGTGTATTCTTTGTTTATAGATACAAGATCAGGGCAATGTAATAATGTTATTATAAGTAAAAGGTTTGTAAAATAAGTATTTATGTTTGTAAAATTTCGACGTACAAAATCCTCTTTTATTTTTTTATAGTTCTTCTTTTCAACTTTACGAATATTTATATCACTCAATATCTGGATTAACCAAATAACTACTAAGATTGTTTAAATGCTTTTGTTTTCTTATACACTGGGGTTAAAATCTGTTGTCTAAAGTACTCATTTTGATAAATCACATCATCACCTGTGTCAAAATAAATCTCCTTCAAAATATCTTGTAATGAAATAGTACATGTGCTGAAGAAATTTTCATGGATGCTTATATATTTTTTACTTTTTTCAAATGAAATAGTTCAAATTGATCGTTTTGACGTTGCTTTTTAGCGGGAATTTCATAATAAAAGCAAGATCCTGTTGGCTGCAATCACTTAAACTTATAGGGTAAGTCGGTATACAAAAACACGTTCTAATTTTCTAATAGTAAGAGTACGATTTCTTAAAAAAAAAAGAGTTTAGCCAATCATAACCAGCTTTTCTAGTTTCCTTGTTGAATTTGTAAGTTAGTTTTAGCTCTTCAGCAAGTTCAAATGCCATGTTTCTCATTGAATCCCTGCAAGGAGTAAACCCATGAGCTTGTAACTTTTTTATGTGGCCTACAATCTTCTGTTCATTTACTGTTCCTTAAATGGAGGAAACCCCTAAGCTGTCCTTTGTAAAGTTTTGTTTTTTAATCATTCTTTTAAGAGTGGTCTTAGGGATTTGACAAGCTTTAGCAGCAACATTGATACCCATTTCTTTATTTTCCACCACATTAACCGCTTGGATTAATGCATCTTCAGTCCACGCCCCTCTACTGGTATCCTTTCTTACGTAGTTGGTTAGGTAGTTGGCATTTTTCTGAAACTGGCAAATACCAGCTACTTAGTTAGTAATTACACTATAAGTCGTTTTACTAAAAGTAACATTTAAAAACGTTGGTACTTGTCCATCTCTTCCATATTGAAATACGTGGCCCATCTCTACCAAAACGTACTAGTTTATCTCTCCCAAAAGTCCGGGTCAAATGGACCACCTCATAATTCGCATTTTTAACGTACACATGGCGGCCTTTTTAGGTTAGATTACTACCTGCATGTTTATTGAAATCGCTACAAGAATACTACGTCGATATCACGTAAATTTAAACTGAAAACTAAAACTATGTTACTACGTTAAGACTTACCAAAACAGACAATGACATTTTTCTCGACAAATAATAACAACAACACCACACAACTAACAGCATGTCTACACTGTAACTGGAGCATACTTACAACACACGATGGTAGCGCTCGAGCGTCACAGTTCGGAAATAATTGACTGGTCCATCTCTCCCGGTGGTCCATCTCTCCCGGACTTACCCTATACATGTTTCACATGTTGCTATCATCAAGTCCTCGTAGACACTTCGTCTCAGGACCAGCAACTTCATGTGGAGTCATACGTTGCCATGTTATCATATCCACTGGTAACTTTAACATCCTAATATATAAGTCTAAATAATGTAAACCAAATTGTAACATATAACTTTTAACGGGTTTTCACCCAGATATTTAGTGGCTCAAAACATGTACATCTAGACACTGATGATATAATATGGATTCCGAAAACGTTTGGTCTTCATGACATAGCCCGTTTGGGTTTTTTAATTTTATATACCTTTTATAAAGGATTTTAACAAAAATTGTTTCTATACATTTTTGTTATTTTTAGTACTGCTTGCTTCTATAGCTCTCCAAATTCTCATTGATGTAATGTTCATTGTAAAGTATATATTTGCTCAAATAACAACTTTTATTTGGGAATTTATTGATACTCTCTATTTTTTTGATTTGTAAGTGTAATATTATACTCTTATTCTTGCGAAGAGGTAACAGTTTGAATTCATCTAAAACGAGTTTATTATCAATATCATATGACATAATGAATATAAAGCCTACCTAACACGATAATCAAAAATAATGCTAATTCTTACAGAAGATATGTTTTTTTTTATTTAGCTTTACGTGTCTCGACAGCATAGGTCACTGACACAGGTACAATTTTGTTACATTACATTACAAGAATATGCAGTAACAATCGATAAAGAAATACATTAAATACATTAGATATTGATACAATAAATTATTAACTATTAAATTCTAAACTACCTTTCTTTTTCTAAATTTCCTGGTAAAGTCTGATAGAGGAAATTAATAAGGTTTTGGAATTGATCTGGAGAGCTGACAAGATTTTGTGTGTTTCGACTCAAAAAAATCTTTTTTCTGTTGCTGTTGAAATAGGGACAGCATACGAGTATATGTTTCACAGATAGAATATTACCACAGTGTGTATATGTAAGTGAATCTTGAGAAGTCATTAAATAGTTATGAGTTAGTCTTGTCTGGCCGATTCTGAGTCGGCGAATTAAGATTTTGTTTTTTCGTGTCATGGAAGGAAACTCAAGCTTTTTAACGGTGGGATGGATATCACGAAGCTTGGAAGGGATTTTATTCCAGTGATCTTGCCAAGACATTTGAATGTTGTTTTTAAAATACGACTGTAAATATGTATGTAATTGTATTTTTTCAGTATTTATATTAAAAGATGCGGCTAATTTTGCAAAGAGTTCAACTAGTTCGTTGCCAGGAATTCCTACATGAGACGGAATCCAGATCATGGTTATGGATACTTTCAGTGAGATTAAATTATCGACAGAGTTTTGACTAGCTCGAACTAAAGAATGTACTGTGTAAATACTTTTGAGAGAGTAGAGAGACGCTAATGAGTCTGTACATACTGCTACTTTTTTATATTCTGGTGATAGTAAGTTTGTAGCTTGGAAAATAGAGCAACAGTATGAATATAGCAGAAGAGCGGAGATTACAAGATGTGATTAAATCTGTGTTTGAAGTTACGGCACATCCAACAGCACTCTTAGAAGCATCTGTGTATAGAATTTGGTCAAATCTGTCAGCAATTAATGCTTTAAAGATTTGCCTTAGAAATTGTGGATTTGTCTGATTATCATAATTAGTTAGATTAAAATATGCTTTCAAGTTATTTCAGGGAGGTTTAGGTGATATTAATATTGGAGTTGTGGCTGAAAGATCGATGTTATTCAAATGTGTTGAGAGATACTGAGGCATAGTTTGAAGTTTAATAAAAGAAGGAGAGTTAAAGAGGTCATTATTTAGTAATTTATAGGCTGGATTTTCGGCATTAACTGAGATTCGAGACGAAAATTTTAAAAAGAGTTGTAGTCAGAGGGGCTCGACCGGAAGGCTGCAAGGCAGATCTAAAGTGCAGTGTTGTGTACAGAATTAAGAAGCTTTAAATCTTATGGCTAGCTGACATAAATGAAACTACAGTAGTCTATTTAAAAATGAAAAAAAAATCTATACATTTGAAGTTAGGAGTCTTCGTCTGCACCCCAATGATGATTGGACAGAGTTTTTAATATGTTAAGGTTTGTCATGCACTTAGTTTTGAGATTTTTTAAATGGCATTTTCAAGTAAGTTTACTGTCGAATGTGAGTTCTAAAATTCGTATACTCTTTACTGCTGATAGGCAAGTACCATTTATGGTAATTTTAGGATTTATACTACTGGCTGTCCTGCAAGTTAACTTAATGATTTTTGTCTTTTCAACAGAAAGGTTAAATCCACTTACTAAAGTCCAGTCAAGCAATTGGTCTTAGTCAGTAGCATTCTGAAGCAGTTTGCAAGTGGCAACAGTATCTTTCCTCGGAAGAAATTTATTAAACCATCTTTGTAGAGTACAAACTTGACTGGAAGTTCAATTTTTTTTATATCTATCGTTTAAAACAAGAATAAAGAGTGTAGGACTCAATACTAATTATTAGGGAACGTCATTATTTTGTTTGAAAGTCCTAGAGATTTTGCCATTTTCTCTTACGTTGAAGGTTCTATTTGTTAAAAATTGATTAATAAATGAAATATATTTCCAGATATACTGTACTTCTCGAGTTAAGCCAAAGTAAGAGGCCTATACAGAGTATCGAATGCTTTTTCGATATCAAACCAAACAGCTATTACGTCTTGTTTGCACTGGAAGGCGTTGATGATTGATATTTGGAGGACTGCTAGATTGTCTGCTGTACCTCGATGTAATCTAAGACCTGATTGTGCCAAATTTATTATTTTATATTTTTCTAGGTACCACAGAAGCCTTTTATTGATAATTTTCTCCATAAGTTTGCACTTTACATATATGAGAGAAATTGGTGTGTAGGAATTTGGATCATTTGAAGGTTTGTTTTGTTTTTTATCAGGAATAATTATGGATTTTTGCCAGAAATTTGGAAATGATTTTATTATCCATATTAAATTGTAAATTCCAAGCAGTTTAGCTAAACTAGGCCTAGAAAGATTTTTAACAAAGATAAGGGAATGTTACCTGTACCTGCAGCTGAATTTTTGCAACAGTACAATGTATCTGATAATTCTTGTAATGTAAAAAACATATTTAAAGAAATTTGATCGGATTTTCTGCTATCAGATAAACTGGAGTTCAGATTAGTAGAAACGAGAAGCTCCTAATTTGAAGTAAGTCTATTTGTTGCTTTCTTATAACAATTTTTACCGAAGATGTTAACAATTTGTTGACTAAAAGTAACTGTGCTGTTATAAGTAAGTATAGCAGAAATTTTTGAATAAGTTTTTTTCTGAATAATTTTTTTTTCAAATTTTGTTAGGAGTGTCAGTATTTATGGAAGAGACGTGTTTTTAAGTCTTTTTTGCTTGGCTTAACTACATACTTAGATTTGGCTTTCAGTTTTTTTAAGTTGATTAGATTTGCTTTAGTATTATATCTGGTATTTATTTGATGCTGCCTTACTTTGTTGTATAGTCAGAGCACATTGTTCATTCCACCAAGGTGTTGCTTTACGAGACGAAAAAATTGGTATTTGTCCACTATTTCCTTCAGCAACAGGGATGATACAGATATTGAAAACACCAATATTTTCATCTGCAACTTTTGATAAATCAAGTTTATTTAGTATGCTTTCAGTATATAATCAAAAGCCATCTTAGTTGGCATTATAAATGTTCCATTTTTTAAAGGTGTCGAAATGTTATGCTGATTTTTCAGATATTAAATTAGAAAAATGATTACTGTGATAAAGATAGTCAACTGGTTTCCATTTGAGGTTAGGATATATTGTTGGGTGACACAAACTTATATCTATTAAGGAAAATGTACCGGTAGCAATATTAAAATGAGTTTTGGAATGATTATTCATCATAGAGGTATCGGTAATATTTAATACATTTTCGACAATCTTTCCTCGGCCGAAAATTTTTTCAGAATCCCACAATATATTGTGTGCATTAAAATCTCCATCAAGAAGGAAAGGTGAAGGAAGTTGGTATATAAGTTTCACTAAATTGGCTTCGGATAAACTATAATTTGTAGGAACATAAATACTAGAAATTTTATTTGGACACCAACTGTTAACGGCGATAGCTACTAGGTTTGTGCAAATGGGAAGATATGTGAATTAGAGAATTAGAATCATTGGATATGACTATGGTTGTTCCACCGCTAGCTCTGAGATAGTCAGTTCTCAATAAATGATATTCTACAAAACCATTTAGAAGACTTTTGTAGTCAGATTTGAAATTCGTTTCTTGTAAACATACTATGTCGGCAGTAGTATAAAGGATTAAATTTTGAATGTGTTTAAGTCTAGGGTAAAATCCATCATAATTTGCATTGACTTATATTGACGTTTACTAAAATGAGGATTTTGGGAATGTTGAGAGGTATCTGAGAGATATTCCTCATCTTGAGATTCCAGTGATCACTTTCAGTGTCACACTGAAAATCTTGTTGAAGTTTTGTCGATACTCTTGTAAATCTGTACTTTAATGACCTATCTGTTAGAAAAGGATAAACATTATACATGTCAGAGACTAATGATTTGATGTCATGTCTAAACTGTTGTGCTTCAGATAATAGATTCTTCTTCTTCACGTGCCATCTCCGCGACGGAGGTTGGCAATCATCATGGCTATTCTGATCTAAGATGCTGCTGCTCTGAATAGTTCAATTGATGTGCATCCGTACCATTCCACCCGTACCATTCCACCCGTTACGCAACCATGAGATTCTTCTTCTTCCTACACTTCTCTTGCCCTGAATTTTCCCTTGTATAATCAATTGAAGTAGGTTGTATCTCTCATTACACATAACATGCCCCAAGTATTGCAGCTTTCGTGTCTTGATGGTTTCCAATACTTCCATTCTTTTGTTGATTCTTCTCATAACTTCGTTGTTTGTTACATGCTCGGTCCATGATATCTTCAGGATTCTTCTATACACCCACATTTCAAATGCTTCCAACTTTTCAGCAGTCGACGCGTTAAGTGTCCATGCTTCTATCCCATAAAGCAGAGTCGAGAAAATATAACACCTTGCCAGCCTAACTCTCAAGTCCAATTTTAGATCTCTTGCACAAAGACCTTTCTCATTTTATTGAAGTTTGTACGTGCTTTCTCTATTCGAACTTTGATTTCTTTGGAGTATTCGTTTGTGTGATTAATTATTGTGCCAAGATAGTGGTAGTTTTCAACTTGTTCTAAAGCACTACTGTTAATTGTCAGGCTTTCACCATTATTTTGGATTTTTGATATCCTCATAAATTTGGTTTTCTTGGTGTTTACTGATAATCCATATTCTTCTCCATACTCAACTATCATATTCATTAGCTTTTGGAGGTCTTGGAGGTTGTCTGTTATTATGATAGTATCGTCCACATATCTAATGTTGTTAATTGGTGTTCCATTGACCTTGATTCCTGCTGTTTCTCCTTCAAGAGCTTTTTTCATAATTTCTTCAGAGTATGAATTGAATAGTAGTGGTGACAATACACACCCCTGTCGCACTCCTCTTTTAACTTCGAACTCTTCTGATGTGTATTCATTAATGCGTACGTGTGCCTGCTGTTTATAATATAGATTTGTTATAATTCGAAGGTCATTGTGTTGTAGTTATTTTGCTTTGAGGATGTTCATTAGCTCTTTGTGGCGGACTTTGTCGAAAGCTTTGTTGTAGTCTATGAAACAGACGTAAATATCTTGGTTCACATCCAAGCATCTCTGTATTAGTACGTTGAATGCAAATAGAGCTGTATTAGTACGCTCTATTTATAATAATGCAATTATATGTATAATGCAAATAGATGTAACCAAGCATCTCTGTATTAGTACGCCATTACGGAATCCAAATTGAGTTTCTTCAATATCCATATCAAGTGTTTTCTAAATGCATTTATGAATGATCTTTAAAAACAATTTAAGTGTGTAAGACATCAGGCTTATGGTACGGTGCTCGGTGCATTCTCTAGCATTTTTCTTTTTTAGGAGACAAATGAATGTTGAGGTCAACCATTCGTTGGGTATGTCACCCGATTGATAAATTTTCTTAAAAAGCTTTAAGAGGACAACAATGTACTCATTTTCTATTATTTTAATGATATCAATAGGCAGTTGATATGGCCCCGGGCTTTTTCCGTTTCTGGTGTTCTTTAGTGCATACAGTATTTCTTCCTTTGTAATTTCCACACTTGTTTCTTTCCTCAATAATATAATATATACAATAATATAATAATAGATTGCTATTACCGTAACCATTTTCAAGAACACTTATAGAATTCTCTACAGAAGTGGAAAAGAGAGTGATGACTTACTAAAATAGTCACAAGATAATTTGTTTGACAATTGTGTCCTATAATTTCTAAATGTCAGTGATACTTAACTTTAAACAATTATACAACCTAAAACTATGTATTTAGTGTGCAAAAGCTACAACACACTGAGTTATTTTATTAAAATAAACATACATAAACATAAACAGAAAAAAAACATTTTATTTTAACCTGTATCACTTTAATTGTTTAATATAATTTTATGTATGAAAAATCAGTAATCATTAATCAGTTAATAAGTATAGATATCGATTTATATTTTATACACAAAACTATTTGTTTACTCGAATAACGTTTGCTGAATAATATTATACTTTAACCAATTATTTATTTTATCTTTTGCATGTATGAAATACATTTTTTATCTGTAATTGTGCTGCATAATTGCGATAAATCGATATAAAATCCTGCAGTAGGTAAAAATAAACTGGAGTATGCCGATGAGGTTGGTGGTTTGTACATCCCCCATTGTTCTACACGAAGCATACTATCATTTGTGACGCAATAACAAACACTGAGTAGTTCTGCATACTACTATTGTTTTTGATGTTCCTTTATATTCAGTCGTTTGAAATGATATGTGGGGCATACCATTCACTATAACTGAACCATTCAATTATAGCTATCTATGTAATGATTCTCTTAGATCACTGTTATGATTTGCATACTGTACAATGGAAGTCAAAACAATACTATAAATTATAATTGGTATTGAGTTTTAATTTCCGCTTAATATAACCGACGTATTTTAAAAAAAGAATCTACAACGTTTAAAAAGTTATAAAATACATGCCATACTAATTAATAAAAATATACTAACGGGTGTTTTTTTTAGAGGTATAGAACTTTAAAGTGGAATAAAACAAAGATTATTTTTTATATGAACAGGAAATTAACTTTATTTGAAAGATAATTTTTTTGACATTATATTTTAAATATGATTTCTGGCCTATGACCACCAAGGCTGGCTCTGACGTAGTCTAATCTGGAGGTCCAATTTTCGACGACTTTTTCCACTATTTGTGGCCGTATATCGGCAATAACGTGGCGAATGTTGTCCTCCAGTTCGTCAATAGTTTCACTCTTATTGGCATAGACTAGCGACTTTACATAACCCCACAGAAAATAGTCTAACGGTGTTAAATCGCACGACCTTGGAGGCCAATTCACGGGTCCTAAACGCGAGATTATGCGGTTACCAAACGTTTCCCTCAATAAATCCATTGTGGCACGAGCTGTTTGACATGTTGCGCCGTCTTGCTGAAACCACAGCTCCTGCACATTATGGTTGTTCAATTCAGGAATAAAAAAGTCAGTAATCATGGCTCTATAGCGGTCACCATTGACTGTAACGTTCTGGCCAACATTGTTTTTGAATAAGTACGGACCAATGATTCCACCAGCCCACAAAGCACACCAAACAGTCAATTTTTCTGGATATAGTGGTTTCTCAACATACACTTGAGGATTATCTTCACTCCAAATACGGCAGTTTTGTTTGTTGACGTAGCCATTAAACCAAAAGTGAGCTTCGTCGCTAAACAAAATTCGCTTATGAAAGTCGGGATCAACGGCAATTTCGTTTTGGGCCCATTCACCGAATCTACGCCTTGCTAGGTGATTGTGTGGCTTCAATTCCTGCACGAGTTGAATTTTGTAAGCACGCAAACCAAGATCTTTTCGCAAAATCTTCCATAAAGTGGATGGACACATATCCAGCTGCTGTGCACGATGGCGTATAGACTGATTCGGGTCTTCCTCTATACTACGCTCAACAGCAGCAACAACATCTTCTGTACGCACTGTACGACGTCTCTGTGGATGCGTATTATCATTAAGAGTGAACGTGGTGCGAAAACCTTCCACAGTTGATCGAATTAATTGCTCTGATGGGCGATTATGTATACCATAAAATGGACGTAGTGCGCGATACGTATTCCGAACAGAACTATGATTTTCAAAATAAATTTGCACAATTTGAAAGCGTTGTTCAGGCGTCAGTCTATTCATATTGAAATGTCAAACTAAAGCAAATAATAATCACCTGACAGCTGTCAAAATGGCCGCCCCTTAAAAACGTGTTGCCAACTTCTATTTCTATACCTCTAAAAAAAACACCCTTTATTTACAAATTTTTTACAAGAATAATTGTAAATTATTTTTTTTACAGTTACCATAAAACTGTGACTAAAACAATAACAAAATAAGATACAATTTTAATCCTTTCATTACTGATTTCATTGTAGCTAAATAAAACTGTTCAAAATAACTTTAATAATGTTCGTTGATACCTAGAGAACTAACAAAGAGATTTTTTTACATTGTTGCGTGTCCTTGAATTCTTGGAAAGGACATGAGACATACATGTCTTATTAGTGTTGAATAATGGAATAAATAAATCCCATCAGCAAAGAAACAAACTTATATTCAAAATAAAAAAATTACATTACCCACACAAAAAAAACATTACTTCTTATGAATGATATGGTAAAAAACAATTTTTGCATAGAGGCACAATACATGCTGTACAAATAGTTGTAGTTCGAGTTTCTGATTTATTTTGTGAACATCTAAAGTACCTTCTCCTGGTAGGTACCTATTTGTTGTGGCAAATGGTCTCTTACGTTAATCATATGTTTCTGTCGTTTAGATATTCCTCCAGAACGGCCACTTTTCGTCTTTTTGCATTTGATTTCGATCTTTCTAATTTAATAAGCTGTTCCGCTAGTGGTACCAAAAAATTCAAAAGTGAAAATTTTGTATTACCTTGTCGTACACTTCTTTAATGCAAATCCTTGTAAGTAATCCAAAAATTTTCATTAGTGTATATAACTAATCTATAAAAAAACTTTTCGTCACTATTTTGCAGATTTTCGGTCCATATGTGCTAACGTTTTGATCGGCGAGATCTACTCCTCCCATAAAATTATTTTAAAAAATAATTACTTCTGGACAAGTTAACTCGGCTAACAGTTGTACTGTGACAATTAGACATCAGCATCACTTCGTTCGTATATTTCCATTCAGTATCTAAAATTTCATTAGATGAAACTAAAAACTCCATATCACCCCTAAAATTTTGTTATTTTCAAATTTGGCTACGTTTATCCGATTGGCCATATAGATACCTAAACATGGAAAATTTGGAGTGTTTAGTAGTGTTTGGGAAAGTATGTACTTACTATTTCTTTCTTATTTTTACATTTAATATTTTTCTGTTACGGTACTGTAATGTTATCTAATTCAATACTCTATTCTAACGACTTTGGTAAAATATATTGTTTCCTGTTATTTCATTTCATAAAATTGCTAAACTGGTTGTCTCATGTATTATGTTAAGTACGGAGAATTTGACTTCCTTTGTATTCTGTGTCACAAATATGCACACAAGTGTACGGTTTCTTATTACGGTATCAATTAACTTAAATTATCGCATTCTAAATCACTATACAATAGGGTGATTTATTGATGTACCCTCTTCTACCCAACGGCCAAAAGATTCTTTTCTGACCTGCAATCTCAAGACACTTCATCCCCAGACAGCGAACGAAACACACCAAGTTTTGTGGCTCTTGTGCCA